>NW_016158535.1:77547-79699 GCF_001687245.7 Rhagoletis zephyria | reverse complement strand
TAATAAGAAAAAACGAAAACCAGAGGCTGCAATAGAATCGAACTTCGCGAATCACATGATCAAAAATAAATGCACACCAATGAAGATTGGACAAACAACAGAACTTCTCCGTGTACAACATAAAGGACAAAGATTGAATATATTAGAAAATATGGAAATATATAAACAGAAGACCTTCAAAGGACAAATAATAAATGAGCAAATAAATACTGCATCGGACGTACTGTTTGAACCTCTAAACCTACTGTACAAGAAGAAGAATGACAACAACAAAATATTAAGGACAGATATGGAAGGGAATACACCAACTGCAAAAACCAAGGGGGTAAAAATCACGGACTTCTACCTGCCGTCAAAAACGAGCCAAAACAATTCATCTACCTATTGAGTACCGCAAACACTGCAAAACTAAAAAGACGTACCTAACAAAAGAAAGAGGTAGATAACAAGGAGTATAAATACGAGCAACCAACAAAAATTATGCAGAACGAAAAATGACACTGAAGATGGCACAACGCCGAAAACCAAATTTGACAAGGGATGACGGAAATTCGTTCCATAATACATCATACACCCACCCTGTCGGAAACAACAACAACCAAAAAGGAATTTTAATATACCTTACGTACATATGTACCTTTGTATGCAATACAAGTTTAATAAGACAAATTTTTGTACATTTATTTTAAAAAAGACGTTTTTGAGTAGGAAATGAGGTTTTTTCAGACCAAGAGGGACGTTTTCTCATGCCGAAGACCTGGCAGTACGTTGAAAGTACGAGGGTCGTATGAAAACTACCCGATTTTGAATAGAGATGGCGCTGCTACAACTAAAAAAAATATTTTGCTAAAAAATACAACTCTTCAAATAACACGTGTCAAAATTTCTCAGCGATATGACATTTACAACAAATNAAATTTTAATTAAAGCCAAAAAAAAATTGTGTTTAACTTTTGAACAAAAAAGTAAGGAAAAAAGAATCGTGTTGCACGCGTCAGTATGTTATACTATTTACTTNTTTCCAGAACATCCGGTATGGAAAAAGTAGTACAAAAATTTAAACAAATTATTTGAGATCAGTGCACGATGTCACATAAAAAATTGCTTGAGGTCCTTGATCCATTGCCGCGGGATTTGCATGGAAACGTTCAACCATTCGGGAATGTATTGATATTGCCCTCAGGAGATTTTACGCAAACATTGTCTGTAATTTCTTGATTAACAATAGTCAACATTGTGGCTAGACGAACATACAGATATATTTTACGCAAACATTGTCTATAATTTCATGATTAACAATAGTCAACATTGTGGCTAGACGAACATACAGATATACAATGCAGCCGAGAGATTTTCGCGACAACTACTGGACATTGGGAACGGAAAGCTGCCAGCTATTGCCTGATAATTTTTGTAACTAAGGAACATCGAAAGGAGAACTGATGAAAATAATGTTTCTTAATTAAGCAAATTAATTACAGGCTCAGTGAACGAGATATTCTTGCTGCGAAGAATAACGATGTCTATCAACTAAATAAGAGTGGTATTGTTAACAGTCGTTGCTTGAGCTAGTCTGCTCTTTTACCAGACT
This sequence comes from Rhagoletis zephyria, assembly GCF_001687245.7. Taxonomy (NCBI): domain Eukaryota; kingdom Metazoa; phylum Arthropoda; class Insecta; order Diptera; family Tephritidae; genus Rhagoletis; species Rhagoletis zephyria. The sequence goes on along the minus strand of NW_016158535.1, from coordinate 78,108 downwards.
GCCAGGCCACTTGCTCACTTTGGTGAACAGCAGTAATGTTATTCAATCCAGCATTCAAAGTGACAACTGTTTAGCTGAGGGAGAGCGGGAGACCAGGACTCAAAACGANAGTCTGCTCTTTTACCAGACTGCCAGGCCACTTGCTCACTTTGGTGAACAGCAGTAATGTTATTCAATCCAGCATTCAAAGTGACAACTGTTTAGCTGAGGGAGAGCGGGAGACCAGGACTCAAAACGAAACATCCGTTCACGGATCGAAAACCATACGAAAGAAAATTACGTGATACGTCAGGCAGTATAAGCTGAATGAGACAAAGACTACGTTCACGTACGTCATAATCTAAAAAATTTGTTTTTACGTGACGAGTAATACGATATCGTATGTGACGATTTGAGCCCAGGTTTAGGGTTGTGGACGAGTTAGAGTAGTTGAGGAGGTAGGGATTACCTTTGCGAGTGTTTGTGTATCGAGCTCAATGAGTCCGTATGGTTTATAGGTGCACATCAAGTCAGCCACGCACTTAATATGTCTGATATGCGAAAGAGAAAGAGAGAGAGAGA
>NW_016158535.1:46345-76352 GCF_001687245.7 Rhagoletis zephyria | reverse complement strand
CGCAACGGTACGCAACTCGCAGTTAAGAAATTGATGAAGAACGTAGTGTAAGTAAAGATTTTTACGTGGCCTTTCAAAGGTGAAGAATTCCCATGATTCTGACCGATACACCATTTCAATTTTAAAGATTGCAAATCCCAATTCGATTGACATTCGGAATCACAATCCCTAATGCTCAAGGTTATCCTTTGGAAAAGTGTGGTTTAGAGTGAGATGCGGATTGGTTCTTAGATGTTGCGTGTTCCCGTGTCGGCAAACCAGATATCCTTGATATCAATGCAGAGAATGGAAACATGACAAATATTGTGTGCACACAAGTACTTATTACAAAATTAAACTCGTATGAAACGTATGCTTTGTTTCGTTAATAATTTATCATCCATGTAACAGGAATATGCCACAGCAAAGCGTGGCAGGGTATAGCTAGTTTATGTATACATTTGTCTATATCTATCTCGATTCGTGTTGCCAGTTACAAACAAGCGTTATGTGAACAAAGTTATAATACCCCTGTGCACAAGTGCGCTCGGGTATAAAAATACACCATTGGGAGACTATGTGGAGGTTTATATGTGACACTAGCCAATGCCCGCTTACTTCGCGGCGCCTAATAAGAATTTTTGCGTTGGCCAATGCAAATGGGCGTTTAAAAACAAAGATAGTCTGTAAAGTTAAAATGTTTGGTTTAAGTTGAAACCACTACGGCGCAGTATCTTCCTCACACATAGGCCAATAATAGTAACGCTAGGCCATATGGAATACCAATCTCTTTCGAAATCACGAGATTTACCGATGGTCTTATTTCCACCTGTGAGATCTCTGCCAAGCGTGCGTAATCTTTTTCTATGATCTTGCAACTACAACACTGGTGCAATGCGTATGCCAATAAAAGTTCATATAAGGAAACTCAAGAGCACAGAAGTGCGTTTTCTGTTATAGGAAGGCCAAGAATTCTCGCTGTCTCACAGGATGAAAAGTTGTCCGGTACATTGGCTAAAGGAGTCGTGTGATATCTTGAATATCTTCCAAATGTAGCAATTGATATACCTACGGTAATCTTTCCTTGTTAATTCGCCACTTTTACAATAATATTTATGAACCNAAGTGCGTTTTCTGTTATAGGAAGGCCAAGAATTCTCGCTGTCTCACAGGATGAAAAGTTGTCCGGTACATTGGCTAAAGGAGTCGTGTGATATCTTGAATATCTTCCAAATGTAGCAATTGATATACCTACGGTAATCTTTCCTTGTTAATTCGCCACTTTTACAATAATATTTATGAACCGATTTCTAGGTAGATGTAAGATCGCATGATCGTGCATGAGGGCGTCAGACAAACTTAACCCCATCCTTCATTTAGACATCTGAAGACTTAATTCGTATAGCTTAAACATAGGGCTAAGGCAGACCATACGAGGTTTCTATATATTTCGGCTGCATTTTCTGCAAAACCATTGCTTACCATAAAATGAATACGTCTTATGAATTTCAACCTCGACTCCAGCGGCACTCATTGGGTCAATTTTTATCAAAATAATTTTCCATCATACAGGTACATAGCTCACATTTAAAATTTGAACGAAATCGTTTAATAAATACGATTGCGATACGAAATAACTCTACTCCAGTACCACATAGCGAGCTTTCTAGTAGCATGTAATAAGACTATATATTTATGTATGTAAGATAACCTCCGACAATCTGACGGAACTCTATTTAGTGTTTTTTGAGTTTAGGCCGAACAACGAAAACGGGTATCATTTTATGCAAATAGGTATGTAGATAGGACAGTCTATAGCGAAACTCGTAAAATCAAAGCTCCATTCTTTGTGAAAAATTAAAAAAAAAAATCTTAAAAATTTTCAGATAAATGTTTCCTTTTACTAAAAATTAAAAACAAAGTTACAATAGTTCAATGGGATTTAGACATCTAGGAGAAAATGGTTCCCATTCGAATGATAATTGCGCGTTTACGTAAATGTATATCGATCCAGCCTTTCCAATAATTACCACTTTTCGCCATAAGTACGGTATTGATAAATATTTAGCTGTGTCGAATTTCAGGACGTTAGCGTAAGCGGTTTCAGAGATAAGCTATATGAGAAGTTCAGTTTGTATGGAAGGTGCCACGCCCCTTTTTCCAATGTATTTGCAATATATGCATCAGTGCTAAGTTTCAGTTCCCCTACAGTTTCAACATACCGAGTAAATTATTGGTCGGAATATTTATTTTCAAGGTGCTGTCATATGTTCCAATTATGCACCAAATCGGTGCAGCCGTTTAGTAGTTTAGTGAAATACGTTGTACAGAGAACTGTATGAAATTGTAAGCGTGACATCTCAGATTTCTTAATTTTTTGGCAGCAACAACAACAAGTTTTGATTTTTTTAGCGAAAACCTTCCAGACAGAAGTCCTAAAAAAGTGCGATTGGTTATGCTTGAACACACTTAATCGAATGCCAATAAAATTAAGTTTGTAGTTATATCAAGGCGAAATTTTGAGAACAGTCCGTTGCTATCTAAATAGAAACAACGACGCACTGGAAAAGTTAATACATTGAAATACCTAGGAATAATCATCGACGATAAAGTAAAACAAAAACAAAAATGGATTCTATATTTTCAATTAGACCTCTATCAATATGTATAATGCGCTTACTAACTACAGACAGACAGACCAAAATTATAAAAATTTTAGATCTGGCTTCTGTTGAACTAATAAACCGCCTATTAATTTTTCTTTAACATCTATTATGTACAGATATCGGCCTGTTACAATTTTATTATTCTCAAATAGTTTCGTTTGATAGCCATATGGCAACATTTTGGTTATCTTACAAATTTAACTGATTTAAAGTTTTCAAATAAGTGGCAACCCGCTTCAAAAATATTTTCAAAAGTAATCCTCTTTAGTCCGTATTGTAATATTTCTTTCATTTTACAAATATAAATGAATACAATTTTTCAAGCAGTTGGCAAATCCTCTAAAAATATTTTCGGCATTGAAATTCCCTAGCCTCTTTAGTGTGATGCCAATATTGCAATATTTAATTTATGCTATCAATTAAATTAAATTAAAGTTTTTAAATAGGTGGAAACCTTACACAAATATATGTTTAGATGTAAGCCTTTGTAAACCTCTTTCTTTTGACAGCCATATTGCAGTATTTATTTTACCGTATCAATTGACCTAAACTGAAATTTTAAACACAGGTGGCAACTCTCTAATTTTTTCTTCTATATTGTAAGCTAGATCTCTAGCGATACATCGGTGAAAACTGCATTCAATTCCATGTTTTCGAGTGATGCGCGTACAAATATATAGACCGAAAGAGAGTCAAAAATTCTAAAAATTTTTTATTTGGCCTCTGTACCTCTAATAAAAACCCACCATATTAATTTTTCTTTAACATTTATAAGGTACAGACATCGGCCTATTACAATTTTATTATAAGCATAGTTATAGATTTCATTTATTTTATCAATTAAACACTATCAAATTTTTCAAATAGGTGGCAACCCTCCCGAAAAATATTTTTGGCAGTAAAATTTCCTAAATCTCTTCAGTTTGATACCCATATTGCAATATTCAATTTATCTTATAAATTAAATTAAACTAAAATTTTCAAACAGGTGGCAACTCTAAAAGAATATTTTTGGCTGTAAGCCTTCTTAAGCTTCTTTCTTTTGACACCCATATTGCAATATTCACTTTTTCCTATCAATTTATTTAAACTGCAATTTTCAAATTTCTATATTTTAAGTTAAGTTAAGTTTTAATTAGACCTCTAGCAATACATCGGTGAAAACGGCATTCAAATCCATGCATTCGTTTTCGAGTGATGCGCGTGCAAACATACAGACAGGCAGACAGACAGACAGACAAAAATTCTACATATCGTTGATTTGGCTTCTGGTGCTCTAATAAAGACCCCCCCACATTAATTTTTCTTTAATATCTATAATGTACAGACATCAACCTGTTACAATTTTATTATGTCTATAGATACTCACAACAATCTCTTAAAAAGAAATAAGATTATTACGGAATTATGGAAAATGGGTGGCACTGCCATTTTATAGCTACACAAGTTTATCTCATTAAGTGTAACTGAACGTTCTATCGAAGATGTTTGAAATAGGGGTAAATCCACCCCTGGTTACCATGTAATGGTAGTTTTCGGAAAGGTGAAAAAACTACCCAAAGGTATCCATAAATAATTTTGCCCACCTAGTTGTTGAAATATCACACTGAGCGCTGTACGCCGTCTTTACTAAACACAAAGTTAATGCCTGCCCATTTTAATCAATAGCTGCATGAATTTAAACTTGATATTTAAATGTATGTATGTACACTAGGGTAGTCCAAAAATGCATGTGAAAAAGTAAAGTCGGAATTTGTATGCTCTCATCCCCTAGGATTGTTCTATATCGAAAAAAAACACCCCATTTTTATAAGCTTTTATTTAACTTGGTCATCCCGCGCAAATCGTGGAAATTTCCAATCGATTTTAAACTAACTTCCCGACAAGTTAGGGACTTGAAATTTTCAGCATAGTTCCAATCACGATGACAATGCAATTTAAAATATAAATGAATTCCCTATATGGTCCAGGGGTCTTGATTCAAAGTCGGTCAAAAATTAGTAAAATTTATGGCTAACAGAGCGTAATTTGCCAAAGAACGTAAAACCAGAGCAAAGCTATTTATGGCAAATTCTAGATATCAACCTAGTCTAGATATGAACCTCGTTGTAGGCATCATATCAAGGAGATACAATTAGAAGACTCGAGAAGTTTCCTCGCCAGAAGAACTTTAATATTGCGCCTAAATATATGCCATGCTACAGCGGAAGTGGACGACACGCCATTTCTTTAAATGAAATTAACTGCTGCTATATGTATGTATGTACATATGTATGTTTATACAAAACGTAAGCAAACAACATTTTGCTTGCATAGTCTTCTGTTCTCTTTCATTGCAAGTTGAATTATTTTAATATCTATTGCAAAATTTTGTACATAAAATAAAATAAAACTATTTAATATACAACGCTTTTATAAATGGACTAAAAATTAGAAAATAAAGTAATGTAAAAAAAATATTTTTTTAAAAATAAGCTTTTATTTAACATGTTTAATCAAAGGAATAAAATAAAGTAGTGAAACAAAAGATTTTTTAGCAAGAAAATTTTGTCAAAACTGCACTAAAATGAATAAAATAAAATAAGTTAAGGTCTCGTTAAAGTTACTAAAAGCCATTTAGTGAAAGGAGTTATTCAAACTCAAATGAAAATTACTAACAATTTGTACTAATTTACTTCGTTTTTAAAAAAGCTTTTCGGCGAATTCAGCGTACATGCATAATTGGTTAGGTATGTATGTATTTATATGTATGTATGCAGATATTTAAATGCCGGTTTGCTATTCGCGCTCAAAGTTTTCCACGTATTTTATATGGGAAGAAAAACTTTTCGTAGAATGGTATAGAATTCTTGAAGATTAATATTTTTGATCTGAAAACTTTGTTTCTTTTCAGGAGACTTCCAATAACAATACCCAATTGTTTATTTAAACATTTTTTAATACTGACGGTTTTTTATTGATCCCTTCCAACCCCCATCGCATTTTCTGGGGGTTTTGGCGGACCTACAAAATATAGTTATTACGAAAAATGGTTAAATAAATGGTCCGATCGACAAATATTGATCTTCAGGAATTCTGTACCATTTCTACGAAAAATTTATTTTATCCCATATGAAATACATGGAAATCTTTGAGCGCTTTGAGCGGCCTCTAAATATTTTGTGATATAGAACAATCCTAGGGGTGAGGCATAAAAATTCCGACAAAGTTTTCCATGTATTTTATATGGGAAAAAAACTTTTCGTAGAAATGGTATAGAATTCTTGAAGATCAATATTTTTGATCGGAAAACTCTGTTTCTCTTCAGGAGACTCCCAATAACAATACCTAATTGCTTATTTAACTATTTTTTAATACTGACGATTTTTTATTTATACCGCCATGAGCGATTTGGTATTCTAGAATGTTTTTGTAGGAAATTGAATAGCCTATAAGTTTGTCATTTGCAATTTTTCGATAGCTCTTGGTTTTTACAAGATAAGGTCAAAACACCGGGAATTTCATGAAAATATTGGGTTTAGTGATCCGTACTATCTCGCTCGTGGGAGTTAGAGTTACGCAGCAATGAACACTTTTGTAGAGCATTCAATTTTGAAGGAACCCCATCATTGACCATGACTATACCATTATATTCCTCTGAGCTATACAACTTTGAAGAAAACCAATCAAAGTTTACGTGTATTTTGAAGGGGAAATCTCTGGTCGCCTTGGTCGACTGGACTTAGTATTAATAAAATAAAAAAATATAGTCGCCGCAAAAAGCACCCAAATGTAAACGATAAAAAATAATCTCTATAATGACACTCAAAGTTATTTACCTGGATTTAGCCATTCCATAATCAGGATTTTGAAAGTTGTTGCAGGTGCCATCAAATGTTCTGTAGTAAAAATTTGTCGAATCACTCCCACAATTCGAAGGCGGAGAAGTACATTGAAACTTTTCCGATTTTTCAGAGCTGAATATAATGCCATTTGAACCGGGGACAAAACTATTGACTAAACGGCTGACCCCATTATTCTTATTAAATCTCATGAGGTTCCTTTCTTCCAACTCGGCAAAAGCAGTTGCAGCCGATGATGTCACATATGTTCCAGGACTTGTATTATATTCCTGATATAACGCAAAAGGACTGAAATATATTTAGTAAGAAATAATACTCGTATTTTTTAAATATGTAATGGCGTTTGTAACAAAAATATATATGATCTTACCATCTACTTTCCAGGTTTGCTGCAATTACTTGCGCAAGGGACAAGATAGTGGTTATAAACAGAAAAATAAATTCTTGGCTGCCCATATCTGCGTGTGATTTCGTGATAAAGTGCATTTGTTTTATGCGCGAAAAGCTTTGGTTCTAGGTTTATATTGTCTCAAATGTTATGTTGCCATAATGTTTCCGATGCATCGTTTTTTTCTCCGTCTCTTTTGTCATCTTTGTAGGCACGCGCATACATATATAATATTCACGCTTATTTGCTCAAATTATTTAAATATCGCACGTTCAGCTTATCCGGAAATATTGATAGAAAGATTTGTTTATACTCTTGCAAAAATAATCTTTCATGCTTGCATATTTTCATTTGTGGGTTTAGTGTTGATATCAGCAGCAGAAGAACTGTCGAATAAATTTTAACGTAAATATTTTTTGCATACGTGCATGTGTAGATTTGTATATAAAAAGGTTGACATTTAAATGCTTATATATGTATGTATGTGTGTACATACTAGGGATGTTAAGAATATTTGCATTCGCATTCGCTTATGTGAATGATTCGCACCATTTTAAACATTCGCATTCAAATGTTCAACAAAAATAATAGATTGACACTTAGGGCAGTTTTCTAATGTAAGCAGTAAAGTTGCCTTTACTAACAGGGCAGATAAATTGTTCCTCACTTTAAAGTGTTTTCGTTTTCTTACCTTGCCGGTAAAAATTAATTTGTTATTCCGTATAGTGAAACTTCACTACATTTCCGGGAGTTAAACTTCACTACATTCGTCATAAAATTTCGAAGGTTGGTAATGCAACATAAGCAAATATAGAGCAAGAGCAACTGTTAGCAAAAGCCAAAACCTTTGTTGAAATATCTAATATATCTGACTCATGAACCAAAACCAAAACAAAATTTAAAGTTGGGTACAAATTTTAAAGGTTACATCGGGTGAGCAACAGTTTATCGATTCGAGAAATTAATGCGCTGATGAGAAAACGATTATGTTCAACAAGTTCCGATAAAATTCATATAATCAACCTAGAAGGAATTCTATATTCCTCTAGCGAAAGCGAAGGCTCGGACATTAAAAAATGTTAACTTAAGGCTCAATAGAAGGCAAATCTTAAAGAAAAAGAAGCCTCCCTCGATGAAAACCCCTCCCGCGATTGGCGGAAAATTGAACTAATATACTACAAATAATTTAGCGCACTATTCACTAGAGTTCAGAGTGGGCAATGATTCAGTGCAGCCGGCTTTATATACGAGCCTCTAAGAAATCGCCTCATAGGCGAAAACGCTGTGTGTGGTCGAAAGTGCTGATCAAACGAATTTTCATTTGGTATTATGATCTTCATTCGATGAAGAATAGCGCTATTGTGAATTCCGCTCTTTTAGGTTGTTCACAATAGTATATTTTTGACCGCTGAGAAGCTTTGTTTACGAAATGAGCAAACTAAATAGTGGACTTATATGTAGATATATAAATTTGTGCAAATTAAAATGAAGTAAAAAGAAAGCGAGTTTTTAAATCTTGGTGAAAATGAGTACAAAGGAGTTATGGTTCGACGATTCATCAGAGGATGAGAGCTTAATGGAACTGGCCAGGAATAGAAAACGTTGTAAGAGAGTTTAAGTGTAGCCAGCGTTGCTGAATTGAAGATTTCGCCGTCATTTTGACGTTTTTTTTAGCTTAATTGGGTTTGACGATTTTTCCCCCGTAATGGCGATTTTTTATTTTAGTTTTTCCACTAAATTATGTATGTATGTAAAAAAATTTACGGGAAAACGTATTCCAAAATACAACCACGCATATATCTAGTTTTGTTCTACAACCGTGCTTTTAGTTATATTAAATTTGTTCTAGGATTGTAACCAAATCGTTAATTTGTACTGCTGACACTGATTTGAAAGATACAGAAAGTATGAGGAAATTTGTTCAGTCAAAATTATCTGTCAGTTAATAAATGTTAATGTTACACTAAGGGTATTCACACCTATTTTGGTAGTTTCGTAAACTGCTAGTTGGTACTTGGCAATTTTATCCACTGTAAACGTCCTTTTCTGTTTTCTTTTGTTAGTCTGGTAAACTATGTTTATCAACAGCTGATTCGTAGCTTTCTCCTTTAAAAATATAAATTGTAACAGCAAATTTACGGAATTTTACTTACTCATATGCGTTATGCCTTTCGGCAGCGGGCGGATATACAATTTATTAAATATGGATCAGGTGATTCCAGTTTACCAACTACCAGAAAAATTATCAAGCTTCCATCTCGACAATTCGGTAATAAAATAAATTTACACAAACAAAATACATGGGTAACAAGTAAAGAAGTATAAGTTCGGGCGAACCCGAACTTTATATACCCGGCGCAGGTATCAAATATCATAATTTCAACTTTCCCTGAACTACCTTTGCATGATAAGTAGGGATGTTTACCCGCTTTCACACGTTTCCGATAATATGCAGAGTTAGACTTAATGATATAATTGAACCTAGTTAGGTACAAACCGATTAAGTGGTTACCGAGGTATACATTTGTAGTTATAAAAGTCTATAGTAGTCTTATTTACATAGTGTTAGGAATTGTTGTAACTATTAACTTGGAGTAAATTAGCGTCCTCATTGAAATATCGGACTTTTAGTATTTCTGAAATTTACCGTTATACGGGAAGCGTGTGTAATTTTAGTCCGATTTGAATAATTTTCAACAAATTGCTTTTTCGTACCAGGGTTATTAAGTGCACAGAGTTTGGTAGAAATTGATAAATCGGTTACCGTGATACACATTTAATATTCTAATTTTATGATAAGTGGTTATTGCAATCATCGATTTTAAGTGAATTCGATCCTGTAGTTACTGATTTATCGCAATTTTCGTGTTTCTGTAAATTACCGTTATATGGCAGGGGGGCGTGGTTATTACCCGATTTCAAAGATTTTCAACAGATTTCTTAGCTAGATCCTACCTAGCCTCGTACCGAGTTTGGTAGGGATTGGTAAAGCGGCTACGGAGATACAGCATTTCATCATAAGTGGGCGGTGCCACGCGCATTTTCCAAAAATTTCATAATAATATTATTTTTTGCCACAATTCTATTCCACATACTAATTTTCAACAATTTGCATCTAATATTTATTGAAATATCGCAGTTTTTGCATTTTTCGAAAATACCGTTATATGGGAAGTGAACGTGGTTACAGACCGATTTCGCCCATTTTCAATACCAACCTACCTTGGATAAAGGGCCACCTACATACCAAATTTCGTTGAGATATATCAATTTTTGCTCCAGTTATCGGGTACATGGACAGACGGACGGATGGATGGACGGACGGAGAGACGGACATGGCTCAATAGACTTCTCTTTTCATTCTGATCATTTATATATACATTTGTCCATATCTATCTCGATTCGTTTTGGCTGTTACAAACAACCGTTATGCGAACAAAGTTAATATACCGTTGTGCACAAGTTCGTTCGGGCATAAAAATTACCGAGTACCAAGCTCGTAGTGAAGACCCCTATTTTAAAACTGGATCAAAATCTTCAAACTAGTGGAGTTCAGAATTTAAAAGCAGTTGCGTTTAAGTTTAAATTTTCGTTAACAATTGCAAATTCACTTTTATTAACCCATATGCAATTTGGGTTCCATTTGGTTTTGTAATGAGTATTCATATATATTGGGCCGTATGCATGGGCGTCGCCAGGATCGAATTTAGAGTGGGAGGGGCCGTCATATAAAAAAATCCCAAAATTTTAATCTTTACACATTCATGTTTCTGGCAATGGGGTGGGGGGGGGGCGATACACAGTGGTTCGGATCGCAAATCTAGCTGGACGAAACTATTTAAACAAATACTCTTTAATGGATTTTTACACCACTTCTTATTTAGGGGATTTTGGGGTCGCTGATTACGAATCATAAGTCACTTATCAAAAATTCCAAATGGCGGATCCAATATGGCGGACGAAGATTAAAAAAAAATCGGTAATTTCTATGAAACTAGGTATCTGGGGGTTTTTCTGGGTTGCTGATTACGAATCTAAAGTCATTTACCAAAATTCAAAATGGCGGCTCCAACATGGCAAACAAAATATTTAAAAAATCTTAAGCCTTCACATATGAAAATTTTTTGGAGAGAGATTATACTTAAAACGATTACAAATTTTTTAAAAGTTTAATAAAAATATTTCGCTTTATACTTTGATTTTTATTTTCAGTTCACAATAATAAAGACTTAGTACATTTTAAAATAATTCAATAGAACAGTTAATTCTCTAATAAAAATAGTCCATATCATAATTATGCGACACCCACATATTGACATTTGACTATTTATTTTATTATTATCTATTTAATCTTAATTACTTGTTTCATAAAATTGCNACAAATACTCTTTAATGGATTTTTACACCACTTCTTATTTAGGGGATTTTGGGGTCGCTGATTACGAATCATAAGTCACTTATCAAAAATTCCAAATGGCGGATCCAATATGGCGCACGAAGATTAAAAAAAAATCGGTAATTTCTATGAAACTAGGTATCTGGGGGTTTTTCTGGGTTGCTGATTACGAATCTAAAGTCATTTACCAAAATTCAAAATGGCGGCTCCAACATGGCAAACAAAATATTTAAAAAATCTTAAGCCTTCACATATGAAAATTTTTTGGAGAGAGATTATACTTAAAACGATTACAAATTTTTTAAAAGTTTAATAAAAATATTTCGCTTTATACTTTGATTTTTATTTTCAGTTCACAATAATAAAGACTTAGTACATTTTAAAATAATTCAACAGTTAATTCTCTAATAAAAATAGTCCATATCATAATTATGCGACACCCAAATATTGACATTTGACTATTTATTTTATTATTATCTATTTAATCTTAATTACTTGTTTCATAAAAATGTAATTTGTTCATTATCAAAGAAATTGTGTAAATCCAGGTTTCAAGCAATATTTGAAAAAAAAATCAACAAACTTTAGCAAAAATTTCGATGTATTTAATTAGGTTTCTTAGAAAGATATTGAGTGTGCAGTTTTCTAGCCCATACAACTTTAATAAAATAAAGTGCAAGTTTAAAGTACCTGGGGCTTTTTGCTGTTTTTTGGCTTTTTTTATTGTTCCTGTTAATAATTACTTTCAAATTTGGAGATTTGACATACCGTCACTAAAATGCAAATATCTAAGCCTATTGGTTAGACTTGGTTATCGAACTTTCCCCCCTGAATTTACGAAGGTGTAAAGAGTAATATGCAGGTGGTTTTATAACGGCCTTCGGTGGCCTTTACTTTTCCTACTCTTTAATACACTACTCTTTAATACATCCGCTTATACCAATGTGGACATACATTGCGTTATGACCGCTGAATCTATAGTGGAATAAGTGCAGTTTTTGGTTTATAAAGTCAATTTGCAAATATTCAAAGATTTGTGAGTTCAATTAGCAATCTTTAAGTTAAATTTCAGTTTTTAAAATAGAGTTCTGGAATAGACGGCGTTGACTTACCTTTTTTTTTGTTTCCATTGTGTTTATTGCTTTAATAAATGCAATTTTTATTTGAATGTATTGTCAGAAATGTATTCCAAGTACCATTACGTATTTTAAAAACAAATAAAATTTTGACTTTCGTCCAACTAGATCTGCTATCCGAACCACTGTGCGATATGTACTTGCCGATTTGTTTTACAAAAATTATTTAAAAGCAGACGTTTCGGTTGCTCAGCAAACCGGTTAATCGTTTCTGCAATTATTTCACACTGATTCTCTAAAACAAATTTTAGATGTATTCTTAATCTGACAATTTATTAAACCCCAAAATAAGGGTGAGTACTTAGCTCAAAATTTATTTAAAGAACTTAGTGAAAGACAACAATTAATCTTGTATTGCTAGACACCTGATAACACAGGATAATTTTTAAGTTCTTAAAAGACATTACTCTACTCTAAGCTTCGTGCAGTGGGCCATGAGAAAACCGACATCTTTAAAGTATAGTCCAACCTTTCACAATATCTGGTATAAGTCTTAATCTGAAACGCAATAATCATTGGAAATTGGCGCCGTTTATGGTGAAAAGCATTTAATATCACACTTTCAAACTAAAGCTTTCTTAAACCTAGAAGCCTAATCTATTTGGGAGTAACGTAAAGTCTTAACATACGCCGTAGAAGCTTATGTACTTAAAAGATAACCTGTGAGCTGAAATATACTTAGTCCTGTCTTATTTTTTTAAATAATATTGAAGTTGTGAGTTTGACTAACAATACAACATAGTTTTGTTAATAATAACTATAACCACATTTACTTAAAACAACAAAATAAAAAGTTAAATTTGTGGTAAAATTAAAAAAAGACCCATTCCGTATACGCCTCGCAGACGTAGATTATACTGTTAGGGTTAACCCTTTCAGTACAAAAATTCAACCACTGGTTCTAAAAAATTTTAAATATGTATACCGGCTAATTTTGGATCGTTCATTTTAAAAATCACTTACAAAAATATATTTTTGCTTTGAGGGTTGCGGTCATTTAGGGTCCTTTTTAATGGTCAGTGATATCCTAGTTGTTTAAAAAATAAAGGGATCTCAGCAATTTTAATTTTTTGCTTTCATGAAATATATTTCAAAACTATGAATAATACCTAATAACTTTTCCGAATCTCAATTCCACGGAAATATGATTAATATTTTTCAATAGATTATATTACTCACTATCGACTTTTCTGCCGCTTTTTACTTTTTAACCGACTTCCAAAAAAGGAGGAGGTTATCAGTTCGTCGGAATATTTTTATTTATTTTTTTATGTATTCAATAATTCAGAGGTGGCCCCATACTAATCTGATTAAGACCCGATAAGTGGATCATATGATATATATATATATATATTTTTATATGAGAGTCGAAGTCGGTTTTTTTGCTAAAAATTACTTGTTTGACAAACACGGTCAACTGCAACTACAACTTGCACTTTGGTTTGATATATAGCTCAATTCTGAGGCTGTTACAGATCGGCCTAACTAAGTCGTATGACTGAGCAATTATATATAGATACTAAAGGCGACATGTAAAACATCATGCAAGTGCCAGTTTATATCATGTCGGTTATACATGTTCGAAAGTGATAAATGAAGACATTGCCGAATAAATTCAAATCAAATTTATTCATGTCAACAAAAGGAAGACATGCATCATATTCAGCATTATTATTTACATTGTATATACGGGAAGAGATTTTCCGAATTTTGCAAGCTCCTACTATAGTAAAATTTATTAGACCATTATCTAATTAAAAATCTATATACCCACGTTGGGCAAACCTGGCTCTTTGAGCCAAATGCGGCTCTTTGCTTAGCAAAGTGCGGCTCTTTTTACTTTCTCCTTGCTTAGAACATTTGTGCTATTTTTACTTTTTAAAATACATATTTCATACATAGAAATACATATTTTAGCCCACAGCAATTTGCCAACAAGAAAACAGCTGATCAAGAAGAGCTGGTAGGAATTTACGCAAATCCCTAGATTGAATTTGATGGGTTGGAAGTTTAAATAGTACAATGCGACTAATTAAACTAGTAAGAAATAAGTAATTATTCGTTAAGTCAGTGAACTGCGTCAGGATAAGAATTCAGGATTTGTTTTCTTACGTTTTAAATTTTATTCTTTTAACAGGTCTATTCTGCGCTGGTAACATAAATTTTATAACCGGTAATTAAAGTGTCTGTCACTTTTTAAACCTTTTTCGCATTCTGTGCTCTCTTGTAACCGGTAAATTTGGTTACCATTTCATAAGCTGGTAACAAAATATTGCCCCGTGGAATATGCATTACAGGAATTTCCACAAATCTTCATAGCTGAGTTGCTGAATATTTTCACTGCATTACTGACGTACCTAGAATCGCGGTGACAAGAAGTGGTAAAATTTTTTGGTAATAAAATTTTCCGGTCACAAAATCTTCGGTAACGTGCAGAATAGACCTGTTAATGTAAACAAAATTTCTATCAGCTGTTCGTCTAACTTGCAAGTTTCTGCAAATTTTCTGTTCGCGTACTATTTTGGATATTTTTCTCTTGTGAGAGAACATATGATATTTCGCCGGAATTTCGCTTTTGGACATTTTTTACTGGAGATTTTAAACGAACGTACCTATTGACTATCCAACATTTAACAGAATCGTTACGAACGGCTTTAACTGACCTAAAACCAGATTTTGAAAATCTCGCCAAAGGGATCTTTTGAATTTTCTTTTATATCTATCTTACGTACAATAGAATAATTATAAAATTAGTGTTTTTCACTTCTAATAATAATTTTATTTAAAAATAAAATTTTTGTTTTTCTTGTTCTTTTTTTGTGGCTCTTTGTAGCATTTAGAACTTAGATGTGGCTCTTTTCGGCCTTGGCCTTGCCCACCCCTGCTATATACATTTTCATACATGGCAGGATTAAACAGTATTAAAAATATGCTGCAGAAACACAACAGCAAACAACAGCTGAGCTAGGAAGCAATGACATGCTATAACAGTATGTTTGAGATGGAATGACATGGCATAGTAGTGCATGAAGTTTTTGATTTTAATTTTAATTTTTATAGATGCGCTGTCACAACGCCGAAACCGGTTTGTCTCCCAACCAAATTTGACAAGGGATGACGGAAATTCGTTCCACAATACAGTTTAAATTTATATTTTTGACCGATTCGAAATCTGAAAACTATACCTTTCATGAGCATGAAATGGTATTATAACTTTGGACCGATATTTGTAAGTACCAGAATAAGAAGAGATAGATAGATAAGCTGAAAATGTGTACTTATGTATGTGACCAGAACATCGAGCTGAGCCAACTTAGGCTTATGGTAACCGCACTTCAGTTGGGTGGCCACTGGCTAAAATGGTTTTACAGATGGCAACTGCAAGCTGCCAACTGAGTTGCTACATTGGCAACTGCATTTTTGTGGTCGCTGCGGTAATAATCGAAGATTGTATACCTACATATAAGGTAAACTTCAAAGAGCTAAACTCCTCCCCCTCCTCCCCCTGCCCCTACGTAGCGGCGCCCTTGGCCGTATGCATGAAACGTAAGCAAATGCTTTTTCTTAAAATTTCCGACCTTTTACTCAATTTGCTCAAACAAATTTAAGTTAAAGGTATGCAATTTTAAGAAAAAGCAAAAGCCTAGTTTTTGTGCATACGGCTCATTTTATGTAATTTTTTTGCATTTTTTACTCTTTTTTAAGTTTGACGTTTTTTGAAGATATTTTTAGGGTAAATTGACGATTTTAGCCCAGTAAAATTAGGCTTTTTCTTAAAAAAAAATTTGTAACAGCAATTTTTTGATGCAGTTTACTTCTATTTGACACGCAGATCATAGATCCACAGTCTTGCCCTAAACTTCATTTGGCAACATTCCACCATTTTGAATTAAAGTTATTTTTGGGTTCTTTCCGATTTGCAAGCCTACTTTGCGTTTTTCATAAAAAATGGCTATATACAAATATGTAAAAACATAAAATCCAAGATGGGAGAATGTTGCCAAATGAAACTTAGGGGCGAGACTGTGGATCCATGATCTACGTGTCAACTAGAAGTAAACTGAACCAAAAATTCGCTGTTACAAATTTTTTATTTTTTTCCTACGCTATTTTTGGCACATTCTCGGCCGTTATCTAAGCGTCGTACAAAAAAAATTATGTATACGAGTTGTGAAGATGAAATTCTCTACAACTCTGGAATTTCAGTATGCTATGTCTATTCAACAGAAATTGTCAAAAAACCATGGCAATGTAAAATTTTTCCGTAGTTTTTGCTGATTTTTTACAATAAAAATGCTATTTTTAAAAAACGTTCTGTACACGAAATCTAGGAAATGGAATTCTCTACATATTTGTATTTAACCGTTTTTTACGAAACAAGGCAAAATAAGCTTGCAAATCGGAAAAACCCAAAAAAACTTAAATCCAAAATGGCGGAATATTGCCAAATGAAATTTAAGGGCAAGAATGTGGATCCATGATCAACATATCAAATAGAAGTAAATTTATCTTATTTTACTAAGCTAATCGCTATGTTTGGCAGGTTCTCGACCGATATCTAAGCGTCGTACAAAAAAAATTATGTATATAAGTTGTGAAGATGAAATTCTCTGCAACTGTGGAATTTCAGTATGCTATGTCTATTCAACAGAAATTGTCAAATGACCAAGTTAAATAAAAGCTAATAAAAATGGCGAAAACCGTGACAATGTAAAATTGTTTCGCAGTTTTTGGTAATTTTTTACAATAAAAAATGCTGTTTTTAAAAAACGTTTTATACAAGAAATCTGGGAAATGGAATTCTCTACATATTTGTATTTAACCATTTTTTACGAAAAATGCACAATAAGCTTGCAAATCGGAAAAAAACCCAAAAAAACTTGAATCCAAAATGGCGGAATGTTGCCAAATGAAATTTAGGGGCAAGAATGTGGATCCATGATCAACGTGTCAAATAGAAGTAAACTGCATCAAAAAATCGCTGTTACATTTTTTTTTTTAATTTCCTACCAAATTTATCTAATTTTGCAAATCAGCGAAAGCTTTCGGCAACGCTGAATGTAGCCTTCGAATATATTTTGACATGCATACTACATATTTCGGAAATTTGTCTACAGATTTATTAAAAACTTCCGGCTGTTTAAACAGGCGTTTGTAGGCCTGTTGCCCGCAACGCAAGACCTGCTGCACATTTTAAAACAGTGGTCGGCAAAGCTAACTCACGTATCCCATTCTCCTCTGAAAAACGCCCCGTTTATACCATTTTAAAATTCGAAAATCTCATTTATGAATATTAATTATTAAAAGTTTTTAATAACAATATATATAAGGAGTATACATAGCAACCAGCTCCAGTTCTACGGTTTTCACTTTTCTTGCGTTGCACATGGTCGTAATGCGACTATCCCTGATACAGTATTTTTTTTATCAAGTAAACAAGGCCTTTCTGTGTATTGAGGGTAACAATGCCAAAAATAACTATCCAAAAAGAAGGTAAAATTCATGGACTTTAAAATAGTGGTTAGTTATTACAAAACTACTTTTATGGAAAAGTTGTCAGCGTTCAAAGAAATGCTTATTGGACGTACTACTCGTCACAGCAAAATATGTATTTTTAACATAACTTACAAGTACGTTCGCTTCCCATTGTTTAAATCAGGTCCTTTTAATAAATATTCATATCAAATCAGTACTGTTCACCAACTATGTTTCCTCGACAGTGACTCGTCCCACCCGTCACAAGCTAAAAGATTTTTTTTTATATAATAATGGAATCAATAAGGATGGTTCCGTGCGCGTATGGTTCCGTACGCAGAAGTGGAAAACTTTTGACTGACATTCCCCTGCGAGTGGCCAGAAGCGATTCTTGTGCGTACGGTTCAAATTGCAGCTCACAACGTCCGGATATTTATATCCACGTATCCTCTGGGTAGCAACCAAACACCCGTTTGGGAGCGAGCTAAAGTGAGAAGGCGCAAAACTTCGCGTGCGCTAGGTTTGGGTCCCGCCACGTTGAAACCCCGCCTAATGAAAAAGAACAAACAGTCTCGAATGAGACCCCCTCTTTTTATGACGACCACGGCAAACATATAGAGGACTATGATTTAAGGGTATGCACCTGGAATATCCGGACCCTTAATGGGGAAGGTGCATCTGCCCGGCTGGTTGATGTCCTCGGGAAGACAAAGGCTGACATCACGGCCCTCCAAGAAATGTGATGGACGGGGCAAGGAAAAGTAAGTGTGAAGCCTTGCGACGTCTACTACAGTTTCTAAGTAAAGGAGANATGGAAAAGTTGTCAGCGTTCAAAGAAATGCTTATTGGACGTACTACTCGTCACAGCAAAATATGTATTTTTAACATAACTTACAAGTACGTTCGCTTCCCATTGTTTAAATCAGGTCCTTTTAATAAATATTCATATCAAATCAGTACTGTTCACCAACTATGTTTCCTCGACAGTGACTCGTCCCACCCGTCACAAGCTAAAAGATTTTTTTTTATATAATAATGGAATCAATAAGGATGGTTCCGTGCGCGTATGGTTCCGTACGCAGAAGTGGAAAACTTTTGACTGACATTCCCCTGCGAGTGGCCAGAAGCGATTCTTGTGCGTACGGTTCAAATTGCAGCTCACAACGACCGGATATTAATATCCACGTATCCTCTGGGTAGCAACCAAACACCCGTTTGGGAGCGAGCTAAAGTGAGAAGGCGCAAAACTTCGCGTGCGCTAGGTTTGGGTCCCGCCACGTTGAAACCCCGCCTAATGAAAAAGAACAAACAGTCTCGAATGAGACCCCCTCTTTTTATGACGACCACGGCAAACATATAGAGGACTATGATTTAAGGGTATGCACCTGGAATATCCGGACCCTTAATGGGGAAGGTGCATCTGCCCGGCTGGTTGATGTCCTCGGGAAGACAAAGGCTGACATCACGGCCCTCCAAGAAATGTGATGGACGGGGCAAGGAAAAGTAAGTGTGAAGCCTTGCGACGTCTACTACAGTTTCTAAGTAAAGGAGAGCAAATCCGGTGTTGGATTCGTGGTGGGGGAGAGACTCCATCTCCGAGTACTGGCGTTCACCCCGGTGGACGAACGTCTAGCAAAAATCCGCATCAAAGCGAGATTTTTCAACATATCGCTCATCTACGCCCATGCCCCGACGGAATAGAAGGACGAGGCGTCCAGGAATATCTTCTATGAACGCTTAGAGAGAATATATGAGCGCTGCCCGCGAAACGATGTTAAAATCGTGCTAGGCGACTTTAATGTGTGCGAAGAAGGCATCTTTGGCGCCACTGTCGGAAAATTCAGCCTCCAAAGCGAAACGTCCGATGGNCCCCGACGGAATAGAAGGACGAGGCGTCCAGGAATATCTTCTATGAACGCTTAGAGAGAATATATGAGCGCTGCCCGCGAAACGATGTTAAAATCGTGCTAGGCGACTTTAATGTGTGCAAAGAAGGCATCTTTGGCGCCACTGTCGGAAAATTCAGCCTCCAAAGCGAAACGTCCGATGACGGACTGAGGTTGATCGATTTCGCCAGGGCCCGAAACATGGTAATACGTAGTACTAGGTTCCAGCATAAGAACATCCACCAAGCTACATGGCTGTCTCCAGATCGAAAAACGAGAAACCAAGACGACCACGTTGTGATAAACGGAAGGCATGCTTCCAGCGTTTTAGACACACCTACACTCCGAGGGCCAAACATCGACTCGGACCACTATCTTGTTGCAGCTAAGATATACGCACCCGCCTTTGTGCAGCAAAATAGGTGCGCCCAAAAATGCAAGGAAAGCTTAACATCGAAATGCTGCAATCACAACAGACGGCGAATTTATTCGCCACTCGACTCACGCACCTGCTCTCTGAGAGCACTCTTCAAAAATCCGACATAAGCGAGCAGTGGAACCAAATTTCCCGATCATTAAGTACCGCCGCTGAAGTAGTAGGTGGATTTCAGCGAGCCCGAAAGAACAACTGGTATGATGAGGAATGTCAAGGAGCCGCAGAGAAAAAAGAATCCGCCTATAGGACCACGCTGCAATCGGGCGAAACGCGAGCCATGTGGGACCGTTATAGAGAACTAAAGAAGGAAGCGAGACGTATTTTCCGCAATAAGAAGAGAGAGGCCGTAATACGTGAGTGCAAAGAGCTGACAGGAAAATCGCCCGAAAATTTTACCAGAGGGTTAGGCGACTTAGGGAAGGTTGCAAGCCCAGGGAGAGCTCCTGTAAGAACAACAATGGTGAGCTAGTGACCGATGTCCAGAATGACTCAACTTATGGAGGGAACACTTTTCCACCCCACTGAATGGTAGCAGCGCTGAAATTAGTGGAGGATACGAACCCGAGCCCCCAGTCCATGACGATGGAGTTGATATTCTACCACCTGACCTTGACGAAGGTACGAATAGCGATAGCGCGCTTGAAAAACAACAAAGCTGCTGGAGCTGACAACTTGCCAGCCGAGCTATTAAAGTACGGTGGCGAGGAGTTGATAAGGTGCACGCATCAACTCTTAAGCAAAATATGGTCAGATGAACCTATGCCCGACGACTGGAATTTAAGTATGCTCAGCCCAATCCACAACAAAGGCGATCACGCCATTCACGCCATCTACCGCGGAGTCAGCCTTCTAAGCATGGGTGATAAGGTATTGCCGAGTGTATTGTGCGAAAGACTGAATCCCACCCTCAACGAACTGATTGGACCTTATCAGTGTGGCTTTAGATCAGGTATTCACAATACGCCAAATCTTGGAAAAGACCCGCGAGAATAAGATCGACACACCATCTATTTGTCGATTTCAAAGCCGCTTTCGACAGCACGAAGAGAAGTTATCTTTATGACGCCTTGTCTGAATTTGGTATGCCCGCGAAGCTAATACGGCTGTGTAAAATGACGTTAAATAATACTACCAGCTCCGTCAGAATAAGGAAGGACCTCTTCGAGCAGTTTGATACCAAATGGGGTTTCAGACAAGGTGACTCCCTCTCTTGTGATTTCTTTAATTTGATGTTGGACAAGATAATAAGAGCCGCAGAACTGAACCGCTCAGGTACAATACTTTACAAGAGCATACAATTGCTGGCGCATGCCGACGACATCGATGTTATCGGTAAAAACAAGGGCTACGTCTGTTCTACCTTCTCGGAATTGGATAGAGAAGCAAAGCGAATGGGTCTGGTGGTGAATGAGGACAAAACTAAGTATCTCCTGTCATCACACAAACAGTCAGAGCATACACGTCTTGGCACCCACGTCACTGCTGACAGTTACAAGGTTGAAAAAGTAGACGACTTCGTTTTTTGGGAACCAGCATTAACACCAATAAGGTCAGCCTTGAAATCCAACGGATAATCACTCTTGCCAACTAGTGCTATTTGGGGCTGAGTAGGCAATTGAGAAGTTAAGTCCTCTCTCGTCGTACAAAGATTGCACTCTATAAGTAGCTCATCATACCTGTGCTAATGTATGGCGCGGAGGCATGGACAATGAAAACATCTGATGAAGCGTCTCTTGGAGTTTTCGAGAGAAAGATTCTGCGAAAGNGATGGCGAATATCGCAGACGATTTAACGATGAGCTGTATGAGCTTTACAACGATATAGACATAGTGCAGCGAATTAAAATTCAGCGGCTCCGCTGGCTTGGCCATGTCGTTCGAATGGAGAGAAATGCTCCTGCTTTGAAAGTTTTAAACGCGGGCCGCGATGCTGGTAACAGAGGAAGAGGGAGGCCTCCTCTGCGTTGGAAAGACCAGGTGGAGAAGGACTTGGCTTCACTTGGCTTTTCCAATTGGCGTCAGTTAGCACGGAAGAGAGATGACTGGCGCGTTGTTTTGGACTTGGCCAAAATTGCTTAGGCGGTTACACCGCCAATAAAGAAGAAGAAGTATGCCACCACAGCACAAAATGGACCTTTGCATTTTATTAACTACATTCGAGAAAGCCGCTATGCACGAAATATTTTAATATACATAGTTTGTCTAAAATTGGGAAACGAATCCATCCACTCAGAGAGGCGGGTGTCGTCGTTGTTTCACCTGTCACTCTTGGGAAAATAAAAATTTTTTGTGTAAATTATATAATTAAGTTTTCTACTTTATTAGTTTCGAGTTAAACTGAAATCTGAATTCAGATTTTAACAGTTTGAAACTTGTCAAATTAAGGGTTAAAGAGAAATTGCTTAAAGTTTGAGGAAAACCGAGTTTAAATATATCATCCGTCAGGTTGGAATGCCCCATATATGTTTGAATAAAGAGATGTAACAATGACTGAACAGCAAAAAAAAAAAACGTGAGTACTAGGTACTCACGAAATTTGATGTTTAAACATATGCGTACGGCAAAGCATAAAAGTACTTTTACATGCGCCCCTATTGCGAATGTCGACTAGCAGTAGGTGAACGACTATTAAGCGATTATCGATTATCGATGCTATTGTGAATGTCGCTTAGTCGCTCAATTAGCAACTGTGAATACTTTTTAATCACTCGTCCTTCTATTTCCGTTTTTTAGTCGTTGGAGTATGCCGCATACTGTATGCGTTTATAAAATTTACATAAGAAAGTGGTACTATCATTAGCGCACACAAGGGGTGGGTTTTGGGGTTCAAACCCCCCCTAAAGCTAATAACCTCAAATACAAACATTATCTTAAAGGTAAGAATCCAGCTCTCAAGGAAATCATAAGAAATATTTATTATAATTTCTGTTGCTTGATAAAAGCGCTTTGCTTTTGCTGTAAATTTTCATGAGAAAATAAATATACGACCATTTTTTTCTTGAGAGCTGCAAACTGGTTTAAGAAATTTTGGTAGAAGAAAATTTCCTTTCCATTTCTTGTCCGTCGTTTTATATGAATTTTAGGTTTTTCTTAAGAGTTCAGATAATTTTTGCGGTATTCGAAATATTAAAAAAATGTGGCAATCGTGAAAAATCACCATCTCTATCGAAAACCAGAAATCGAAAAAATTAACATAAAAGTGTAAAAATTTCTTGGAATCAATAAATTTATTTTTACTGACTCTTTTTTAAAATTTTTTATTAGATACTTTTGAAAGTTGAGCTCATCTTGAGTTTATAGAACTTTTTATTAAACAAGTAGTTTTTAAGGAAAGAACACAACCGACTTCAATTCTCATATACAAATTTAGGTGTACCGTTAATTTCTTCATGATCCAATCATCGGATCTAAACCAAATTACGGGACGACCCTTGAGGTGTCACCTTTCCAATAAAAAAAGAATTATTGAAATCGGTTCACGTGGTCCAAAGTTATGTATTCCGACGAATTGATAACCTCCCCTTTCCTTGAAGTCGGTTAAAAATGTTTGAGTTCTGTTAATCTTATGTAAATAAAGTGCAGTTTATGAATATTAAACCGTTTATTTATGTATTACATACTGTACATAAAACTTGCATAAATATATTTTAAAGAGCGTATTATCTGAAGCGAATTTTCAGTATATTCCGGTGATATATCTTCAGAAATATAAAACCCCCCCTAAAATATATTCCTGGGTGCGCCCCTGGGTACTATAATGGATAAAAAGTAAGTCAATTGAACTGGAAGTTGTAAAAGATTGTGAAATATACATATGTGCCTGAATTACAGATCAAAAATTGTAAGCAACAAAAGGAAACTTGCGCGGTTGGTCGAGCGGATGCAGGAGAATGGGGACATAGGCAAAGGAATTTTTGGAAAGAGACCCTACTCTTCTATTGTAAAAGATATAGTTACAATATTTCTTGTGCATATAACTCCGGCTACGCCATTCACAGTGTTTTTGCGCTGAACCAACATCAAAGTTTACAAAAAACTGCAGAGTTTATTAACTAGTGCTCGGAAATTTTAAATCTTTATTTTAAAGTAAACTTCAATTCTTTCGCTACACTTGTATGTTAAAGTTTTTAAACTCGGGTCACGCTCTGTACACAAATACCCAACATCATTGTTCAAATAACTAAACCGTACCGACTTCTTAAACTTCCATAAAGTTTATTAATGAGGAAAATAGCTTTTCCTGCAAATCCTGTAAAACCTGCAAACCGTGAAGCATCTGAAACACAACTTCTATTAATAAAATGCACATATGTACACTCACTTCATCTTCCAACTCCAAGGGATCCGACGAATATCGCAATTCCCTCCTTGCTTTAGCCAACTCTACTAATCTATTAGCTTCCACATCATCTTCCTCATTACTAAACCATATTCCAACTGTTCATTTTTTACATTTTATAATAAAAGCAATTATTTTTAAAATGATGTAAATGAAACACTAAAGAAATAAATGTAAACAAACAAACATCTGTTAACAATTCAGTCAACCATTCACAATAATACAAATTTTTATCGATCAAGTTACACAATAGCAAAATAAAAGATGATCGACTCGATCGACAAATCTCTATTCTACTGCCAGTCGACACTCGCAATAGGGGCTATATAAATATAATCTCAATCAAAGCTCGTTAGCTGTCAAATTGGTTGTGCTTGTTATTCTGACAACTCGAGGAAATGTTAAGCTTCTTCTCTGTGCCACCGTGGTCAATTTTTTCTGCTACACATATTATGCTATTTAAATATATTTTCACTTAATATTTTATTAAAAATACCTTTACAAACCTCTTTTCCTTGCTGGCGTAAATTTTTGTTAACTTTTACATTTGACATTCCTCCTCTTCTTCGCAAGTATAATCGGTAAAACAAGGTTGGACAACCAAAAGTTATCGGCTTAATTTGAGATATTTTTATAATTATCTAAATTTTGTATGGCTAATTTCTGTTTCTAATTACAGATTAAGGAGTTAAGCTCGAAAACGAGGATAATCTTTTTATATGTAAACCTATTATTAGGAGTTCCAGTTACATTCATAGATATGTAGGTTAGGTAAGAAATTAAACATTAGTTTCACTTAATTTTATTAATTGTGCTGATTTAAATTTTTTTTATTCATTTTCATTTTTAATCCTTTGAATACATGAAATTATCGGTATGACTGATAAAATATGTTACTTGTATATCCATACTTGTGACTCATGGGCGTTAAAATATCTTGAAAACACCGCACCAATTACTGTTTTTGAGCTTGTAGTTTGAGCGTTTCTATTTGTATATATTCCTAAATTTAGTTTTTCTTTTTGGAATATAATCCGTGGTTCACGTAAATAAGAGCCATTTTTGGAGAGTTGTGTAGAGATTGAAGTCGAAAGATTTTACCCGATGCTTTTTTGCTTCGTACGTTTTGCTGTGTGACCTTTTTCCAGGATTTTACACGAAAAGTATTGGATCAGAGCTATTATATCATCCATACATACCCTGTAGGAAAACCGCGGACTAGTGAATCAAATTTCTAATTCCGTACTAGGTCTTTATCGCCAAAAAGGAACTAGTCTGATAGGAACTAGATCCCCACCAGTCAAAAACCGGCGAAAAGTGGTACTTTTTAAAAACTAATTTTTTCAGTTTTTTTCACTAGAAATCTATATCTAAAGTGACGAATTTAAAAATGGTTCGGAACTATAGAAAAAGGGATGCAGAACGAACTAGATCTTATTTGTCGAATTTAGAACTAGTTCTGAACTATCGAATAAGGGATGCAGCGGGGGGCTTGTTTACTTTACATAGATATGAGTTCGGCGGCTTTTTCGTTCAAATACGCTTCTATTCTGTGCTTCGCAGATGCTTTTTCATAGCTTGGTAATACAAAACTAAAATTTGTGTTAACATTTTAACATCTTGGGACAGTCTGGAATCTAAGGAATAACAGCGGGCATCTCTGCAAACTCAGCTACAGCTAACGGGTATGTAAACGTACATTTCTTACAATCATTCAAACAAATTTAGTTTCAAATTGAAAACACATTTCTTCCAAATAACTTAAAATCGCACACACGGAAGAACCACACGGTTCGGAACTATAGAATTTAGGTCTAGTTCAGAACTATCGAAAAAGGGATGCAGCGGGGGGCAATTGACACTTTCTAGGACATCGTCATGTTAAATTCGCCAGTTGCTTGCATGCAAAAGAGATTTATCACGAACCAGTACTGGGTCTAAATGTACTAGAAGCGCACCAGTTCAGAACTAGAGATTTTCCCCACAGGGTATGTATATTATACATACATATATTCATGTATGTTCATCAGTTATCAACGGTCCCAGTTAAATGATTTCAGTATTTTTTTTTTTTTTGCCTTGCTTTTTATCAAAATAGACTACTAAACCTATGCCTAAAACCATCTACGAATATCAAAACCAGTTGCAACAAATGAGTTCATATATATGTATGTACATACACACTTAAATATGTATACATATAGGTACAAAGCCGTATGCATGAGCGGAGTTTGCATAATCGGAAGGAATAACACTGGTTTACAGCAAAAATTTTCTGGATGCCCTTATGCAATTCCCATGAAGAATTCCTCGGTGATTCCGAAAATGGAGGTCATTTTGTTTTCTACGGATAACGTTTCGAGATATATATATGCAAGTTACTGTTATTCAGCTTTAAAAAATAGTGGTTTCACTTAATCGCGTATATCTTACGAACCGATTCAATAACCGTACGATAATACAAGATACGGGAAATAAAATTCTCCATAAACCATCTATATATCACTTTTTAATAGCCCTGATAGTTTCTGAGAAATTTATTTATCATTTCTGACACCTCTTGTTTTCGATGCAAACACTCTTCCTACTAAAGAGCTGCATGAATGCATCAAAAACAAACCTTGAATCACTCACAAAAAATTTTAGCATGCATTCATTCACGCCGCTGGAAGAGCAAATCTCGTGCCTGGGTAACAAAAGGACAGAATCTCATGAATCAGAACAACAATGAATTCGCTCAACTCATAGCATTCTCACAGGCAACGATCCACCCTCGGCATAATTCGTCAATCAAAGAGTTTGCTTGAGTTGTTGTGAATTAACTCTGTGCAAGAAG
Source organism: Rhagoletis zephyria (assembly GCF_001687245.7). NCBI lineage: Eukaryota > Metazoa > Arthropoda > Insecta > Diptera > Tephritidae > Rhagoletis > Rhagoletis zephyria. The sequence continues at coordinate 48,974 of NW_016158535.1, read as the reverse complement.
GAGGATGTGTGAGTGAACGATGTTTGTGTGAATTAATAACTGTTAACTCAGCATTCTAGTGGCACCACTAGACAGAAATAACTTTGAACATAACTTTTTCAAAAATGTACCGATTTTAACAGTTTTTAATTTAAAATGCTTGTAACAAATTGCTCTGTCGAATATATTCCTGTACAATTTAACTCTAATTGCCAATAATTTTTTAGAAAGCAATAAAAATGGGTGCAAATCGTTTTCAAGTTTAATTTCTAGGACAGTATACATTTTTATACACAAGCGCACTGGTGCACAAGGGTATTATGAGTTTGTTTGCATAACGGTTGTTTGTAACAGCCTAAAGGAATCGAGATACATATAGAAAAATGTATACATAAATGATCAGAATGAAAAGAGAAATCGATTAAGCCATGTCCGTCTGTTCGTCTGTCTGTGCAGACGATAACTCGAGCAAATTTTGAGATTTCACATTTCACGAAATTTGGTATGTAGGTGGCCCTTTATCCAAGGTAGGTTCCTACTGAAAATTGGCGAAATCGGACTGTAACCACGCCTCCATCGTATATTTTGAACGGGAAATGTTTTCACGCCTTGGTCGAGCACTTAATATTAATATCAGGGAACTTGTTTCTAGATATTTCCCAAAAAATTTCGTGGTGGGAGTAAAAAAATAGTCGCCGAACAATACATCGTCGTTTAAAGTACAAAACCGCGTATCAACAAAATGCAAAACCACGTATGTGAGGTTGCAAAAATTATTTTCTAGTGAGTAAAAACCCTCATTTTTCAAAATGGTTCCCTTTTTTATAAAGCAATCGCATTTCCGGCTAGTATCTTTCAGGACGAATGGATAAGGATGGAGCCAAGAGCTTGGGTGAGCAAATCCAATTTTTGGCATCAAATGTCAGTTACGCTGTTTTGAAGAATGACGATACGCGGTTTTGTACTTTAAACGACGATATAGAATAAAGAATTTGAGCAATTTGAGTGAAATGTTCACAAAATTTAAAACTTTTTATTCAGAATTCAAAAATTCTAGGTATGTAGTTTTGTATCATATTAAATATTAGTACAATAAGGTGCCAGTTTGAAGTAGCTTGGCTTACCCTTGATTTTTGCCTTTTTGTTTTTTGTTGAGCGTGTCAGCAATTTTCTTCCATACAAAATTAACTAACTATTTCAAGCTTGCACTTATTGTACTAAAATTGAATGTGCGGGAAAAGGTTTTTTCATTAAACATTTTTATTTTTGCGAGCGCCACAATTATTTTTTTGTGACCGACAATGAAATTTTTATATGGGACCGAAAGAAAGAAATTAGTATTTTTATTTGACACAGTCTAATACACTTTTATGCTTACAAACATATATACGTGCTTGTTCATTTCGACCAAAGAGCAGTTGAGTTGAAAAATAAAATCGTGTCGCAATTGGATCGATTGAATTGAAATGAAAAGCATCATATAATACTATAATTATTTCTTGATACAGTTGTTGGACGGGGTAATAACTGATGAATATCTACGTTCGGCCCATACCTAGCTCCAATTGAAAGCATTAGGTCCGTATATTCGATCAAGCCTGCGTCTTCCACCATTTTAAATGGTCGGCAATTTTTTATGACCCATTTGGAAAATTTATCAATAACATTTTTTTTTGTGTTATGGTCAGCTTGTATCTTTGGCTCATCTTCCGAACAGTTCCTTAAATTTTTATAACATTTATGTTTCACAAGATTTGACGTGCTATTCGTATATTTGAAAACGCTGTTACAATTTTTGCATGCCACAACATCTCTTATCACACTGCCACTATTTTCACCCTTGCCAAAAACTTTCCAAACCTTGCTTTTTCCAGTTTCAATGACAATTGTGTACTCCCCTTTTACAATCTTATCCTTAATTTCATTAAATTGTTCCCTCAGTTCAGGAATAGAGTGGCTTGACGTTGGAGATTCATCTAATGTTACCTGTTGTTGTAAGCATATGTAGATACACAGGTGTACAATGTATTACAATATGGCAATTGTTAATGAAAAATGCACTGATATTTGCTGTCAATCACTTATTTATTTATTTATTTTAAATAATAATCCAACACAACAACCATTGGCTATTGTAGTTGATTCCAAAGATTTTTTTTTTAAATATTTTTATTAAAAGTTAACAAAACTTAATTTATTTTTATGTTGTTAGCAATTCGAGAAAAGTTTGAATAATAATGAAAATTTTCTGTTTGATTGACGAACCACAAAAATCACATAAATCCAAAATTTCCAAAATTACAAAGTTGAAATGAACACAGTACAATAAAAGGTAATAACACAAATACAAACCCTACAATACTCCCCCTTCTAGAGAATTAATGTTATATAAATTAAAAGTAACTCGTTTCTTATTTGATGTTGTGTTATTCATTGTATTAGTGTTTGTTTCTGGTATTAGTTCTGTTTCAATGATTGCCGGTTTTAGTCTGTCTATCGGAATTGTTTTAACCTCATTATCTACTTCAAGTTTGAAATATTTTTTGTTTTTTTCAACAACCTTATAAGGTCCTTCGTATGGTTGTTGCAATGATCTTTTATTAATAACAATTTATAATATTAGTAAGATTAGTAAGATAAGATTAGTAAG
>NW_016158535.1:36171-43237 GCF_001687245.7 Rhagoletis zephyria | reverse complement strand
TAACAAGTATGCGCGGGTTGTGTGTATTGAAACAAATAGCTGCCTAAAAATTCTATTTTGTTTCATCTCCGAATTCACAAACTAAATGACAAATAATATGCAGGCAAACATGTTGGTGGGAAAACCCGTTCGTTTTTTCCCTTCTTTATTTGCTTGCTTAGCTGAAAACCATGACTGCACCCATCCGTGTTAATAGAATTCGAGGAACAATGAATTCACATAACAATGAGTGTCGACCAATCATTGCTCCCACTGCTTAACGATCAGCACAACTGGTTGGTGGTGTGAGTGTGAGTTTCGTTTGCATATGGGGTGAATTAACAAGCTTACCTGCTAATGAAAGACAAGACTAGTTTCAACACAACAGCGGCGCTAGACTCGAGTTATGAGATGAATTCATGAATTCTGTGGTGCATTCATAACATGAGTTGATTCTTGCAACCCTTTAGTATGTATATAATTACGGATAAAAACCCTTCTGCTATGTTTTTTGTACGAACTAAGTGAGCGCAATATTAAAAGCAGCATCAATTCATCTATAACATAGACTCGTATGTATATCGCAAAGCTCGGGAACGGCTGAATCGATTTTTTTCGAAATTTTGGACACCTGCTACAGACGTTCAAAGGAAGGTTATAGGACAACAAAAATATCGAACAAACCGAATCTTTCATACTCCATATCTCTGGAATTGTGTAGAGAAGAGTTCTGGAACTTGGTACGGAGATAGGTGAAATCGATCGCATACTCTTGGAGCTATTAGAAAAGGGGGCGTGGCACCTTCCATATAAACCGAATTTTTCATACCGCTTATCTCTGGAAGCGTTCATGGTAGAGTACTGGAACTTGCTATTGGCGCCTATGAAATCGATCACATACTATTGGATAAAAATTGTTCCTATTTCAAACCGAATTTTTCATACAGCATATCTCTGGAAATGTTCATGGTAAAGTACTGGAACTTGGTGTGGAGATATATAAGATCAATCGCATATGGGTATTTCCATACGTCGCATACGTGACAGTCGTACGTTTCAATGTGATACAAACAAGGAATACCATTTGTTTTCTTTAACTTTTTTTGGTCATTGTATAGCACATAATTTGCTCTATACTTAACCGAAAAATGAAAACAATCGAACTGCTTGGTCCTGAAATATAACCATTTAAAGAGAGTGTCGTTACGTGACAAAAAATGGAAGTAGATTTTTTCTTTTCTTACAAAATCGCAAAACTCTGCGAATTGTGGATGGCTATTTTCATGAAACTTATTTTAATTTGATTTGGAGCAATTCTAGTTGTTTTTAGAGTTTTTTGAATTAATACAAATTGTTTCAATTTTCTTTTACAACCCCAAGTGTGAAATTTCCATCGTTATATTTTTGTTAATACTTTATATTTTGACTTCAGCGCGAAAGCAGGGTGAATTTGTTGGAGATCTATGATTTATTATGTTTCAACTACATACGCCAAATTCGAACCAAATCGGACCATAAAAACAGGTTTTCGAAATATATCGACCTTGGCGCACCTAGGAAGACATGATTCTACTTACATAGCCAATATATATTTTAAAAAGCAGACAAATCGGCCCGTAAAAACGTTAGATATAAGACATTTATTTTTTTTTGTCGTGGTGGACCTTCCGATGGAAACACCCATATGCTTGCAGAACAATTGGAGCTATTGGAAAAGAGGGCGTAGTACCTCCCATACAACCCGAATATTTCATACTGCATATTTCTGGAAGCGTTCATGGTAAAATTTTTGAACTTGGTACGAAAATATATGAAATCAGTCACATATTCATGGAGAAAAATTGAAGTTATTGGAAAACAGGCGTGGCACCCTATATACAACCGAATATTTGATACTGTATATCTGGAAATGTTCATGGTAGAGTACTGGAACTTGGTATGGAGGTACTCGGCCCTATATTGAATGTCATCGTCATCGTCGACGATCTACAGCGCATCAGTAACATGACTGACGATGGCCGTATCGTCACTTTTACTGAGGATGACGATATTCAACATGGGGTGGACTATGTGTATGAAATCAATCGCATACTCTTGAGAAAAATTGGAGCTATTGTAAAAGCGCGTGGGCCCTCCCATACAATACGAATTTTTCATACTGAATTTCTCTCGAAGTGTTCATGGTACAGCAATGGAACTGGGTATGCAGATATATGAAATCAATCGCATACTCATAAAGAAAAANCAAAACTCTGCGAATTGTGGATGGCTATTTTCATGAAACTTATTTTAATTTGATTTGGAGCAATTCTAGTTGTTTTTAGAGTTTTTTGAATTAATACAAATTGTTTCAATTTTCTTTTACAACCCCAAGTGTGAAATTTCCATCGTTATATTTTTGTTAATACTTTATATTTTGACTTCAGCGCGAAAGCAGGGTGAATTTGTTGGAGATCTATGATTTATTATGTTTCAACTACATACGCCAAATTCGAACCAAATCGGACCATAAAAACAGGTTTTCGAAATATATCGACCTTGGCGCACCTAGGAAGACATGATTCTACTTACATAGCCAATATATATTTTAAAAAGCAGACAAATCGGCCCGTAAAAACGTTAGATATAAGACATTTATTTTTTTTTGTCGTGGTGGACCTTCCGATGGAAACACCCATATGCTTGCAGAACAATTGGAGCTATTGGAAAAGAGGGCGTAGTACCTCCCATACAACCCGAATATTTCATACTGCATATTTCTGGAAGCGTTCATGGTAAAATTTTTGAACTTGGTACGAAAATATATGAAATCAGTCACATATTCATGGAGAAAAATTGAAGTTATTGGAAAACAGGCGTGGCACCCTATATACAACCGAATATTTGATACTGTATATCTGGAAATGTTCATGGTAGAGTACTGGAACTTGGTATGGAGGTACTCGGCCCTATATTGAATGTCATCGTCATCGTCGACGATCTACAGCGCATCAGTAACATGACTGACGATGGCCGTATCGTCACTTTTACTGAGGATGACGATATTCAACATGGGGTGGACTATGTGTATGAAATCAATCGCATACTCTTGAGAAAAATTGGAGCTATTGTAAAAGCGCGTGGGCCCTCCCATACAATACGAATTTTTCATACTGAATTTCTCTCGAAGTGTTCATGGTACAGCAATGGAACTGGGTATGCAGATATATGAAATCAATCGCATACTCATAAAGAAAAATTCGGACTATTTGAAAATGGAGCGTGGCACCTCCCATATAAACCGAATTTTTCTTAATAAATATCTCTGGAAATGTTCATGGTAGAGTTCTGGAACTTGGTATGGAAATATATGAAATATGAAATCAATCGTATACTCATGAGGGGGGATCATAGGGAAGTCCTTCTCCTCCTGGTCTTTTTAACGCAAAGGAGGCCTTCCTCTTCCTCTGTTACAAGCATCGCGGCCCGTATTGAATATTTTCAGAGCAGGAGCGTTTCTGTCCATTCGAACGACATGGCCAAGCCGGCGGAGCCGCTAAATTTTAATTCGCTGCCCTATGTGTAAAGCTCATACAACTCGTCGTTAAATCGTCTGCGATATTCGCCATCACCACGCGTAAAGGTCCGTAAATCTTTCGCTGAATCTTTCTCTCGAAAACTCCAAGAGCCGCCTCANCTCATCGTTAAATCGTCTGCGATATTCGCCATCACAACGCGTAAAGGTCCGTAAATCTTTCGCAGAATCTTTCTCTCGAAAACTCCAAGAGCCGCCTCATCAGATGCTTTCATTGTCCATGCCTCCGCGCCGTACACCAGCTCAGGCATGATGAATGACTTATGATCTCGTGATCTTTGTACGACGAGAGAGGACTTTACTTCTCTACTGCCTACTCAGCCCAAGGTAGCGCTTGTTGGCAAGAGTGATTCTCCATTGGATCTCAAGGCTTACATTATTATTGGTGTTAATGCTGGTTCCCAAATAAACGAAGTCGTCTACATTTTCAAACCTGTAACTGTCAACAGAGACGTGGGTGCCAAGACGCGTATGCTCTGACTGCTTGTGTGAAGACAGGAGATACTTCATTTTGTCCTCGTTCACGACCAGAGCCATTCGCTTTGCTTCTCTATCAAATCCCGAGAAGGCAGAAAGACGTAGCCCTTGTTTTTACCGATAATACCGATGCCGCCGGCATACGCCAGGAATTGTATGCTCTTGTAAAGTATTTTGCCTGAGCGGTTCAGTTCTGCGGCTCTTATTATCTTCTCTAACATCAGATTAAAGAGATCACACGAAAGCGGGTCCCTTTGTCTGAAACCTCGTTTGCTATCAAACGGCTCGGAGAGGTCCTTCCCTATTGTGACGGAGCTGGTGGCATTGCTCAACGTCATTCTACGCAGCCGTATTAGTTTCGCGGGGATTCCAAACTTAGACATCGCGGCATAGAGGCAACTTCTCTTCGTGCTGNGCGGTTCAGTTCTGCGGCTCTTATTATCTTCTCTAACATCAGATTAAAGAGATCACACGAAAGCGGGTCCCTTTGTCTGAAACCTCGTTTGCTATCAAACGGCTCGGAGAGGTCCTTCCCTATTGTGACGGAGCTGGCGGCATTGCTCAACGTCATTCTACGCAGCCGTATTAGTTTCGCGGGGATTCCAAACTTAGACATCGCGGCATAGAGGCAACTTCTCTTCGTGCTATCGAAAGCGGCCTGAAATCGACAAACAGATGTGTGTGATCCTATTCTCGCGGGTATTTGCCAAGATTTGGCGTATTGTGAATACCTGATCTATGGTGGATTTTCCAGGCCTAAAGCCACACTGATAAGGTCCAATCAGCTCGTTGACGGTGGGCTTCAGTCTTTCGCACAATACACTCGATAAGACCTTATAACCTATTCATAGAATGCTGATTCCGCGGTAGTTGGCGCGTATGGCGGGGTCGCCTTTCTTGTGGATTGGGCAGAGCACACTTAAATTTCAGTCGTCGGGCATGCGTTTATCTGACCATATTCTGCATACGAGCTGATGCATGCATCAGCTCATCGCCGCCGTACTTGAATAGCTCGGCTGGCAGGCCGTCAGCTCCAGCAGCTTTGTTGTTTTTCAGCCGCGTAATCGCTATTCGTACCTCGTCATAGTCAGGCGGTGGGACAGCTACTCCATCATCATCGACTGGGGACTTGGGTTCCTTTTCCTCACTACTTTCAGCGCTGCTACCATTCAGTAGGTTATAAAAGTGTTCCCTCCACAATTTAAGTATATTCTGGACATCGGTCACTAGGTCGCCATTGTTGTTCTTACAGGAGTTCGCCCCGGTCTTGAAACCTTCCGTAAGTCGCCTAACCCTCTGGTAGAATTTTCGGGCGTTCTTCCTGTCGGCCAGCATCTCAAGCTCTTCGCACCCACGTATTTCGCCCTCTCTCTTCTTATTGCGTCAAATACGTCTCGCTCCCTTCTTCAGTTCCCTATAACGGTCCCACATGGCTCGTGGTGCGCCCGATTTCAGCGTGGCCCTGTAGGCGGCATCTTTTTTCTCTGCGGCTTATTGACATTCCTCATCGTACCAGTTGTTCCTTCGGGCTCGCTGAAATCCAACTACTTCTTCGGCGGCGGTACTTAATGATCGGGAAATATGGTTCCACTGCTCGCTTATGTCGGATTGTTAAAGAGTGCTCTCGGAGAGCAGATGTGTGACTCGAGTGGCGAATAGATTGGCCGTCTGTTGTGATTGCAGCTTTTCAACGTTAAGCTTTCCTTGCATTGTACTGCGCACATTTTTTGCTGCATAGAGGTGGGTGCGTATCTTGGCTACAACAAGATAGTGGTCCGAGTCGATGTTTGGCTCTCGGAGTGTACGTGCGTCTAAAACGCTTGAATNGCCGTCTGTTGTGATTGCAGCTTTTCAACGTTAAGCTTTCCTTGCATTGTACTGCGCACATTTTTTGCTGCATAGAGGTGGGTGCGTATCTTGGCTACAACAAGATAGTGGTCCGAGTCGATGTTTGGCCCTCGGAGTGTACGTACGTCCAAAACGCTTGAAGCATGCCTTCCGTCTATCACAACATGATCGATTTGGTTTCTCGTTTTTCGATCTGGAGACAGCCATGTAGCTTGGTGGATGTTCTTATGCTGGAACCTAGTACTACATATTACCATATTTCGGGCCCCGGCGAAGTCGATCAGCCTCAGTCCGTTATCGGACGTTTCGTCGTGGAGGCTGAATTTTCCGACAGTGGCGCCAAAGATCCCTTCCTTGCCCACCTTGGCATTAAAATCGCCAAGCACGATTTTGACATCGTGTCGGGGGCAGCGCTCATATGTACGTTCCAAGCGCTCATAGAAGAGATCCTTGGACGCCTCATCCTTCTCTTCCGTCGGGGCATGGGCGCAGATGAGCGAGATGTTGAAGAATATAGCTTTGATGCGGATTGTGGCTAGACGTTCGTCCACCGGGGTGAACGCCAGTACTCGGCGACGGAGTCTCTCTCCTACCACGAATCCAACACCGAATTTGCGCTCCTTTACGTGGCAACTGTAGTAGGCTGTAGGCTGCACGCTTACTTTTCCTTGCTCCGTCCATCGCATTTATTGGATGATGGCGGTGATGTCAGCCTTTGTACAGGAAGAACGCCCGAAAATTCTACCACAGGGTTAGGCGACTTACGGAAGGTTTCAAGACCGGGCGAACTCCTGTAAGAACAACAATGGCGACCTAGCGAGCGATGTCCAAAATATACTTAAATTGGGGGGAACATTTTTACAACCTACTGAATGGTAGCAGCGCTGAAAGTAGTGAAGAAAAGGAACCCAAGTCCCCAGTCGATGATGATGGAGTAGCTGTCCCACCGCCTGACTATGACGAGGTACGAATAGCGATTACGCGGCTGAAAAACAACAAAGCTGCTGAAGCTGATGGCCTGCCAGCCGAGCTATTCAAGTACGGCGGCGATGAGCTGATGCATGCATCAGCTCGTATGCAGAATATGGTCAGATAAACGCATGCCCGACGACTGAAATTTAAGTGTGCTCTGCCCAATCCACAAGAAAGGCGACCCCGCCATACGCGCCAACTACCGCGGAATCAGCA
>NW_016158535.1:27715-36146 GCF_001687245.7 Rhagoletis zephyria | reverse complement strand
CGGCCAGCATCTCAAGCTCTTCGCACTCACGTATTTCGGCCTCTCTCTTCTTATTGCGGCAAATACGTCTCGCTCCCTTCTTCAGTTCCCTATAACGGTCCCACATGGCTCGTGGTGCGCCCGATTGCAGCGTGGCCCTGTAGGCGGCATCTTTTTTCTCTGCGGCTTCTTGACATTCCTCATCGTACCAGTTGTTCTTTCGGGCTCGCTGAAATCCAACTACTTCTTCGGCGGCGGTACTTAATGATCGGGAAATGTGGTTCCACTGCTCGCGTACGTCGGATTGTTGAAGAGTGCTCTCAGAGAGCAGGTGTGTGAGTCGAGTGGCGAATAAATTGGCCGTCTGTTGTGATTGCAGCTTTTCGACGTTAAGCTTTCCTTGCATTGTTGGGCGCACATTTTTTGCTGCACAGAGGCGGGTGCGTATCTTGGCTACAACAAGATAGTGGTCCGAGTCGATGTTTGGCCCTCGGAGTGTACGTACGTCCAAAACGCTTGAAGCATGCCTTCCGTCTATCACAACATGATCGATTTGGTTTCTCGTTTTTCGATCTGGAGACAGCCATGTAGCTTGGTGGATGTTCTTATGCTGGAACCTAGTACTACATATTACCATATTTCGGGCCCCGGCGAAGTCGATCAGCCTCAGTCCGTTATCGGACGTTTCGTCGTGGAGGCTGAATTTTCCGACAGTGGCGCCAAAGGTCCCTTCCTTGCCCACTCTGGCATTGAAGTCGTCAAGCACGATTTTGATATCGTGGCGGGAGCAGCGCTCATACATGCACTCCAAGCGCGAATAGAAGACATTCTTGGATACCTCATCATTCTCTTCCATCGGGGCATGGACGCAGATCAGCGAGATGTTGAAGAATTTTCGCTTTGATGCGGATTATGGCTAGACGTTCGTCCTGCGGGGTGAAAGCCAGTACTCGGCCACGGAGTCTCTCTCCTACCACGAATCCAACACCGAATTTGCGCTCCTTTACGTGGCAACTGTAGTAGACGTCGCAAGGCTTCACGCTTACTTTACCTTGCCCCGTCCATCGCATTTCTTGGATGGCGGTGATGTCAGCCTTTGTCTTCCCGAGGACATCAACCAGCCGGGCAGAGGCACCTTCCCCATTAAGGGTCCGGATATTCCAGGTGCATACCCTTAAATCATGGTCGGTTATACGTTTGCCGTGGTCGTCATCTAAAAAAGGAGGTCTCATCCGAGGCTGTTTGTTCTTTTTCATTGGGCGGGGTTTTGACGTGGCGGGACCTCACTCACTTTAGCTCGCTCCCAAACGGGTGTTTGGTTGCTACCCAGAGGATACGTGGATATAAATATCCGGACGTTGTGAGCTGCGATTTGAACCGTACGCACAAGGATCGCTTCTGGCCACTCCACATTGGGTCAAATGATTTTTCTGTGCGAAATTAATAGCAGCTAAACTATTGCATTGTTTTAATGTAAAAGATGTTAAAAGATGTTAAGTGTAAAGGCAGTAAATAAAAAGTGAAAACATGGCCTGGCTTTCGTAAAACAGACTTTACTGCTTTTTTGTATGTTCAAATGATGAGTATATATGTTTAATTCGTACTTAAAAACATTGTCCAATTAGCTTGGTTTTGACAAAAGTTATTTTCTTACCACACTCAGCCCCTCCCTCTTATAATGAGCTACATAATGAAATAAGTATGGTCGCATGTACATAAATGGTTTCTTCTAGCGATTAATTATGGCATTATCGAAATTTAAAAAAATATATAACTAATTACTACATGGCTCGCAGATGTGCCTTGAGGAGATATTCCTAAATCATTTGGTCTTCATAAAACACTTCATTTTCAATTGAGTTTTCAGTATTCCCAAATATTCCAGCGCTATTATTTATATTCAGAATGCAAATGCTGCTTTGTGACACATTTACCAAAAATCGCTGCTAAGAGTACGAATGTTTTTGAAACTAATTTGTGAAAAGAACGTTCAAAGCTCTATTCACTTTGAGTAAAAAATTTCGAAATTTCAATTCGTAAATTCACTCAAGGGTTTGCCTTTTTGCGAAGGCTTTGGTCTTTGCAAATCGGCGCAAGTGTAGTATTTGTAACATAGCCACGACTATGCCACAGGAGATGAAATGTAATCCAAATTGAGGCTGCTATTTTTTTTGCTCTCACATACTGCCATTTTCACTATTTATCACCATTAAAATGGACTATTTATCACCAAAAAATTTAGGCTAAGCTATTTTCAGCGAAAGGGAGGACAGAACCGCAATTTTTGGAGATAGCTAAAAATTCGGAAAAATTTTGGCCTTCGTAGTTAAACATTTCAGCGATAGTGAAAGTTATAATCCGGCCGCTTGTCGACACAGTTGGCTTTTTGATTTCGAAAAGGCCTTTATCAGCAAGAAACGCTATGTTTTCAAATCTAAACATTTTAGCATCCTTTCCAAATTGTTTTCCATAATTTTCATACTTCTTTGATAAATAATTGAAAAGAGACGCGTTTTTTCATCTTAGAGTTTCATGGAACTTTCGCAAATATCAGCAGCAACAAATTTTTTTTTCAACATGGTTGACAATCAAAAAAGCTTTTATATTTTACGAACACCTAATCAACGTAATTTTAAACAACTGGCCTTTTGTAATAGCATGATAGCCCAGAAAAACCCGTTTTTCTTGAAAACGGCTAAAAACGACGGGTTAAGTAAGATAAAATCAACTCATTGCATGCACTGTTGCTCTAATAAAGACCTCGCATATTAATATTTCTTTAATATCTATAATGTACAGACATCGGACTTTTACAATTTCATTATATGTTGGTAAGGCTTCCTCAACTGGGCCCGAAGTTACGAAGATTAATATATTTCAATGATATTCAGGAAGCGCCGAGTTTTGTAGTCGAAAAGTACGCAGTGTAAACTTTGTTGCAAAATTCCGAATAGTCTTTTTTATCCACAATTGAACATTTTGCAGTGTTTTGGAAATTTTTATTATATTATAAGTTTTAAGTTTTATTATTATTATACGTGTCCGAATAAAACCATTTTTTGGGTGCGGATTTGGAAAACATTAAACTATACAATGAAATTATTTCCGTTGCAAAAAGATTTTTTTTTGCTTTTCAATAAGTTTTTTATGAACAAATGAACATTTAAACAACTGAGCCTCGTGGATGAAAATTTATAACAACAACTTATGAAATAAACATCTCTGCATTTATCTATGAAAAAAATCCTGCATTTCGATATAGTTTGGTCGGAATGAATTTTTATTTTCCAGCGTACGCACGCTATGCGCTCGTCAAGAAAAATGCTAAGAATGTAAAAAAGTTAAATTTTAAATTGGGCGTGTCGAAATGCTACGTCGAAAAGGTGCTCAATACGGACATCTGGTCTAAGTATGTGAAGATTCGACCCTTCCGTTTTTTCCCCAGGGAGGGTATCCAACACCAAGAAACTTAGATAACTATGCTCTTTTGGAGGCTAAGCCCAAGAATTTAAAAATTTATTATCAAAATGTATCGGGCCTTAGAACAAAATCTAAATTACTCTTCGATATGAGCTCACATTTCTTCGACAATGAGTTATTCGATTCAAATTTATACAATGTCTTTCGTAAAGACCGTGACCCTTCAAAAACTGGACTATCGAGAGGTGGTGGTGTCCTTATTGCTGTACTGAGGAAATACTCCTCTTCGCATGTGGTTTTGGAAGAACGAGGATACCATTCTAGATCAATTGTATGTTTTTGTGAATGGTCCTCCAAAACTCTTCGTATGTGCTTCATATATATATGTATAAAGCAGGGCCGTAGCCAGGATTTTTTTTCGGGGGGTAGGGGAGGTGGGGGGTTTTGGCAACATTTTTTTTAGTTTCACTTTTATTTCAACATATTTTGATTAAAAGAAAAATACTGATAAAAATCAAATTTTTCATAAAAACAGGATTGAAATATTGAAATTCCTGTTCTTATTTTGTTTGTATATATGATAGCACGGCCGAGTAATCACAGCCAACTTATGTACATTAGTCGAAAATTTATAGCCGCACCAAATTTTGACAAGTTTTAAAATATTATTTTTGTTGTTATTTAATTTCGGTTAGTTCCTTATAGTTCGTTCTTTACCAACATCCGTATAAATACAACTTTAAAGGCAGTGTCACACGATTGGGTATTTACCAAAATTGTGTGTAAATCGTATCCCATTGTTTGAGCACCCAAAATATTTTTCACTATCCCAATCACGAAAATTAATTTATTGAAATTTTTCAATAGAACTAGAGCGACCAATCTTTTGACAAAAAAAAAAAATTTCCAATAGCTTAATATAAAAATTTACAAATCTGTACAAATGTACCAATCGAGTGACACTGCCTTAAAAATTTATGCAATTTAGAAAAAAAAATTAAAAAAAAATTTCCATCGATAACTTAAATTTGTGACACACAATGGCTAGAGGCGTCGTCTGAGCGCATTCTTTCATATATTTATGTATGTGGCAGTTTAACCGTTATATATTTTTTATATACTCGTTTATTCCATGGGGTTCATGCTTTATTTAAATTTAAAAAATTAAATTACTATACCGTTCGCCTTCTCGTTTTTGCCTTTATAAGTTTTGTAAAAAGGTTTTGAACGAACCATTATATCACATTCCTAGGCAAGTTTTGAAATAATATTTTCGATACTAAATTTTATTAAAACAAAATGTTGAAATCCGCTTCATATAGAAACAGTGTCATCGTTAATTAAGAAATTTATATTTAATTTTATTATATATTAATTTGAATTATTTGTTTATACAAATATAGTTTATTCCTTAACAAACACTAAATGAAAATAAGTTTAATCTTTGAACAACATTAAAAAAAAAAACGACAAACTTTCGTAAAAATTTCGAACTTTCTATTTCAATTTTATCTCTTAATATTTTGAAGTTTTTAGCTCATTCAATTTTAGTCTAATAAACTGCAAATTTAAAGTACCTGTGATTTACAGTTGATGTATGGCATATTTTTGACGATGTCGGCAATTTTCTTCCATATTATCTAAGTATGTTCGTCGATTTTTTTAATAAAGAAAATAAGCAACGCCTTCATCAAAAAAATATATATATATTAAAAATCAACGATAAGTCGCAGCTATGTATTTTAAACTTGCGCTTTATTTGAATTGATCGGGCTACAAAACTGCATACTCAAAATATGTATTTATATCAAATCTAATTAAAAAGCTGAACGAAAGTTGGTTGATTTTGTTAATGTTGCGCAAAGATTAAACCTTTTATTTATACGGGTTTTCTTAAAGTGTAAACTGCATCTTTATAAATNAATAAGCAACGCCTTCATCAAAAAAATATATATATATTAAAAATCAACGATAAGTCGCAGCTATGTATTTTAAACTTGCGCTTTATTTGAATTGATCGGGCTACAAAACTGCATACTCAAAATATGTATTTATATCAAATCTAATTAAAAAGCTGAACGAAAGTTTGTTGATTTTGTTAATGTTGCGCAAAGATTAAACCTTTTATTTATACGGGTTTTCTTAAAGTGTAAACTGCATCTTTATAAATAAATAATTAAAATTACATAATTTTAAGATAAGTGGCCAATCTAGATAACATGTATAAAGTTTTGATAAGCACTTGAAATGACAAGTTTTAGTACTGAACTCAAAGAAGATGTCTCTTTTATCCATTCATAATAACTTAAAAAAATTTGTTTGTTAAGAAGTGTATCTTAAATCTGCCTTGACATTTATGTTAAAAGTGTAAAATATGTAAATGTACCTACATAAACTTTCTCGTGAATACCATCAAAGCATTGGTCTTGAAGGGAATCTATCATGCATATATAGAGCAAATTTAAAAGTCGATACAATTTACAGTCGAAAAGTACAGTTTTTGTATAGATTATAGATTATTTCCCTAAACTGTGGGGAACTTAGCAAAATGGCCTGGTGTATTTCGCAAATATTCAAATACATAATCCACCAACCGATAATTTTATATATTCATTAAAAGATAACTTGTCATCAGTCTGAAATAAAAAAATTATAAATCGGAAGGGTAAAATAGTATTGTGTCATTAATTCAAAAATAAAGTTCATATTTACTGACGAAGGGGGGATCTATCCCCCCAAATCCCCCCTGGCTACGCCACTGTATCCAACTATAGGCCTATATCAAAATTATCAACTGTCTCAAAATTATTTGAATATATTGTTAAACAGAAAATATATTTTGCAGTTAACCGCTTAATCATTGTCAATCAGCTCGGCTCCATGGCTGGTAGATCCACTGTCACAAATCTCGCAGTATTTTCGAAATACTGCTTATCTGCTTTTAATAACCGATCTCAGGTTGACACTGTATACATTGACTTTTCAAAGGCGTTTGATAAGGTTAGTCATTCTATCTTAATTTCCAAAATAGGTAGTATTTCATTCCATTTTTTTTGACTTGGATAAAATCGTACCCCATTACCCGTTATTGTGTGGTAATGGTAGACAATATGGTTTCCGACCCCTTCTTGGCGTCTTCCGGTGGGCCTCAGGGAAGTATTTGGGGTCCTCTATTTTTTGTAATTTTTATCAATGACATTTCAAATTGTTTTAAACACTCGCAATTTCTTTTGTACGCTGACGACTTGAAAATCTTCAATACTGTTACAAGTCAATCTGACTCATTTAATTTACAATCGGATATAGACAATGTTGTTGCGTGGTGTTGTAAAAATATAGTAAATCTAAATATTAAGAAGTGTTTTCAAATATCATTCGCCAAATCTCGTTCGCTTATCCCTACTTCATATCATATAAGTGGTTCTAGGTTATCCAATATTGGTGAAATCTCTAGGTGTGATATTTGACTCAAGATTCTTATTTTATAGTCACTTAAGCTATACCAGGCAAAATCTTACGCATTGCCTGCTTTCATTCTCCGATTTAGCTCTGATTTCACTGATCCGTACACCCTAAAATTACTTTTTACCTCTCTTGTACGCTCTAAGTTGGAGTACGCAGTTTTTATTTGGAGACCTTACTATCTTTGTAGAATTGAAAGAATCCAAAAAGGTTTTTTGAGGTATGCACCACGTTCCTTGCGTTTTAATGACCCTATTTCTTCTTACAGTGCCAATGCATGCTTTTTAATATTAAATCGTTACTCAATAGAAGAACTTTACTTTCGCTTAATTTTGTTTATGAAATAGTACGAGGTGCTATTGATGCTCCATTCTTATTACAACGTATTATTTAGTTTCAATATCCCGCAAAGGAGCCTAAGAAATCATGACATTTTTTCATTGGAAGTAGTCAGAATTACTTATGCTGCTAGCGCGCCTATTTATAGAGCATTAAAAGAGTTCAATCTGCTCTCAAACTCTTCTGCTATTGATTTTTCTTATACTAAATACAACTTCAATTTAGTTTTAAATGAATTACAACATTAGATTAGAAACTGTTCATAGTCTGTAAGAAATGTTATATTTCTAGATAGTTAAATAAATAAGTTATTGTTAAAAATTTTCGTCCACGAGGCGCAGAAATTGTTGAAATGTTCAATTGTTCATAAAAAAACTGGAAATGAAAAGCAAAAAAAAATATGTTTGTAACGCAAATAATTTTATTGTATAGTTTAATGTTTTTTTAGTCTGCACCCAAAAAATTGTTTCATTCAGACACTACTTTCAAAGAAATATAAAATCAAAGCACATAGTTGCACTTACAGTTCATTCGGCAGGGGAAAAGCAGTTGATATGTATGTGGGCCATTTCCAAACGAAGTGCTATTTTTTTGTCCCCCTCTTTATTTTTTTTTATGGTGGTAAAAACGAAAAATCAAAATCAGCATTATACGACCCAAATAATAAGCCACTAACAAAGCTGTCTTTTTATTATTGTAAACCGTTTTGTTTTAGTTTTCGAACGGTATTTTTCTGATATATTTTACCTACTTCATATAAAAATATTTCTCCCCGCTCAGGTTATTCGATAATCAACATGGAAAAAAGTTTAAACAAAGAAACAATGACATAAAATAATGTAAAAGAAAAATATTTTTTAAAAACAAGCTTTTATTTAACCTATACAATCAAAGGAACAAAATGAAGTAGTGTAACAAAAGATATTTTAGCAAGAAAATTTTGTCAAAACTTCACTAAAATGAATAAAATAAAATAAGATGAAACCAAAGACGATATCTACGAGCCAAATTGATAAGTATTATGTCAATTTATTTCTTTAGCTTTCGGTGCTAATATTGCACCCTCATCAGAATTATACTAAAACAGGTAAAAATTAGTCACATAATCATAGCACTAATATTTATCAGCCATAGAGTACTTACAAAAATCTGTGCTAATATATATATGTGTGTTTAACGCAAATTAAGCTGCGGCACCATGGATTGTCCATCGTATTATACACACATATAT
>NW_016158535.1:20768-23793 GCF_001687245.7 Rhagoletis zephyria | reverse complement strand
TGAAAATTACTAACAATTTGTACTAATTTACTTCGTTTTTAAAAAAGCTTGTCGCGCGAATAGCAAACCGGCATTTAAATATCTGCATACATACATATACGTACATACCTAACCAATTATGCATGTACGCTGAATTCGCCGACAAGAATTTTTAAAAACGAAGAAAATTAGTACAAATTGTCAGTAATTTTCATTAGAGGTTGAATAACTCCTTTCACTAAATGGCTTTCAGTAACTTTAACGAGATCTTAACTTATTTTATTTTATTAATTTTAGTGCAGTTTTGACCAAATTTTCTTGCTAAAAAATGTTTTGTTACACTACTTCATTTTATTCCTTTGATTGTACAGGTTAAATAAAAGCTTGTTTTTAAAAAATATTTTTTTTACATTATTTTGTTTTATAATATTTAGTCCATTTATAAAAGCGTTGTATATTAAAAAGTGTTATTTTATTTTATGTACAAAATTTTGCAATAGATATTAAAATAATTCAACTTGTAATGAAAGCGAACAGAAGACTTGGTAAGCAAAAGTTTGTTTGCTTACGTTTTGTATAAACATACATATGTACATATAGCAGCAGTTAATTTTATTTAAAGAAATGGCGTGTCGTCCATTTCCGCTGTAGCATGGCATATATTTTTAGGCGCAATATTTAACTTCTTCTGGCGGGGCGACATCTGGAGTCATTTAATTGTATCTCCTTGATATGATACCAACAACGAGGTTAATATCTAGACTAGGATTAGCTTTGCTACACTACCGCCGCGGCGCGCCGGCAGCTTTAACAATTTTATAGTGGTTTTGCGTTCTTTGGCAAATTACGCTCTGTTAGCCATAATTCATTTACATTTTAAATTGCAGTGTCATCGTGATTGGAACTATGCTTAAAATTTAAAGTCTCTAACTTGTCGGGAAGTCAGTTTAAAATCTATTCGAAATTTCCGCGATTTGCGCGGGATGACCAAGTTAAATAAAAGCTTATAATAAAAAGGCGTAACTGTTTGTAAATGACTACCATAACTTTTATTGTTATTTTCTATTTTACCTCAAAAATTTTTTCAATATAAGCGTGGTTTTCTATTATAATATTGTCCCTCCGAAATTTCCTGAATACCACTTTTTCATTTCCTTGTCTATATGTTTTCGTTAAATAAGAATCTTAGAAAAAAAGTGAAATTTTTTTTCAGAATGTCACTTTTAGGCGAAAAAGGATTTATTTAAAATACTTATTTCTCCAAAGTGTTCAAATGGCATATATGGGAAATTGTTGCCAAAGGAATATTAATCAAAAAGCCTGGCTTCCAAGAAAACCATGAAAAATGTCATGAAGAAGGTGGAAAAAATTTCAACATTAGCTTATGTAATAAATGAGATTCAAACTGATATGCAAATGTTTAAAATGCATGCATTTAATGTTAAAAATCAGTACAATGCTTATCGGTTAGTATACTTTTTGCTAATAGTTTCTAAATTTATTTAATCCTTTAACGTACTGTACAGTAAAATTCTGGAAAATATTTTACAAAAATTCAAAAATAAGAAAAAAGTTATCTCTGAAGAGCTTGAAAGCAGTTTCGTATTGTGCACAAATTTCACATCGATAAACGGTTTCAGAGGGTAAATTTACTAATCTTACAAAAATATATAAGTAATACTTGCCACGTACGCTATGTTTGAAATTTACTCAAGTACATACATAAATACCTACATATGTATGTATTTTCATATTTACAAACATACATTTGTATGTTTAATTTTTGTCAGAGTGTCCAGATTTGGCGATTTCGCGCCAATTTGGCGATTTTTTTTTTTTTGATATTCACGAGTAAAAATTTAGGAAATCGCCATTGGCGATTTTTTCCCTTTAAATAAATTTTTTCCAATTATAAAAATATACAAAACTTAGTTTTCCACGTTAATTTTAGAGAAGAGGCTAAGATAAACTTGACTTAAGAAAACTGTCAAAAATGTTTAATCACCCTAATCGAAGAACTTTTGAAACGTATACCTAGTCAATTAAATACTTTTAAAAAAGCTTTGATTTTGTCACCAGAAAAGTGTGTGATTCACAAGAGGGCGAGTTTCAGGGACCTGCCAATTCACTATTTGACTTTGAAGGAGAGAAAAGCAGCGGAAAATGAATATTTAAATCTTTTAACTTTCGAATGGAATAACTTTTCTCAGAACCATTCCATCCGACTCTGAAGAATTTTGGATAATTGCTTACGGAGTGAAAACCGCAACAATGTTTGGAAATATAAGTAAATTCATATAATTATCCTTGCCGCACTCACATTCTTTGTTGAGAGCGCTTTTTCCGTAATGAATTCAACAAAAGCTAAGATTCGAAATAGGAAGAGGTTGGAAAGCCTTAATTCAATAGTTCGAATAAAGTGTTATATAAGGCTAATAGTTTCTGCTGCAGAACGTTTCCAATATCAAACAGTACAAGGTTGAATAGCTCAATATATGACAACAACAGGAATGTATGTAAATCATTCGGACACTATAGGTACGGTGACCATAAATATATTTTGAAAATGCAGGACTTTTTTCAAAAAATTTACCTACATATAATTGCGTAGTATAAAAATTACAAAAATATACTACATATATACATTCCTCGTCATTTGAATAGCGCACCCCTTTTTTGATTTTCTACCATACAAAGTATGCTTGACAAAATTTTTATATGGAAGAAAATGCGCAACACCGACCACCAACCAAAAAAATTGTCGCCCCTATGTTTATTTTTTTTTTTAATTTTCAAAAATTTTTTAAATGGGATGTAGACGTAGAATATGCTATATTTTTATAAAAAGTTAATGAATATTAAACAAACAAAAGGAAATCTGTACCTACTAAGTATTAAAAGGATGCGCTATTCAAATTCCAATTCCAATTTTAAACTTTAAACATAAATCACATTTGCTTCATTGGTATTAATCTTTTAGTAATGAATATTTACAAAATTATAGTAAGGCATATTACATATTACTTTACACGAAATATGAACCTCT
>NW_016158535.1:5966-20743 GCF_001687245.7 Rhagoletis zephyria | reverse complement strand
CTCATCCGAGGCTTTGCCTTGCTTCTTCACTGGAAGTGGTTTTTACCCGTTTGCAGCCGCACCTACTGGTGAACAGACGCTGCAGACTTCAGTGAGCCCTTAAACCGAATAAGTCAGAGTGGCCCCACCGAAGCTCCCTCTCTTTCTGCCGAGACCCAAGGCTCCACTTGGATTGATTACCGCATCTCGCACATGGGTTGCTCACGTTGCCCAGAGTGCGCGAACGAGGACGCAAGAGTCGGGATTGAGTATAGCCATGCAACTGTAACTACATACCCAGCGCAATGACTATACCCCATTGCACTCCTACATGAAATAAAATGTAGCCTGAAATATTTTCTAAATTCGAAAAAACTAGATTCACATATCCGCTTCAAACCATAACTTTATACAGAACTTTGAAAAATTCAACACATTTTTATCTTAATTTTGAACTTTTTTATCTGAATTTTTAGAATAAGCCGCTAAAAATCGCCTTGATTTCTAACGAATTGGTTTTGCTGACGGGGTTTTGCACATTTTCCTATTTACAAGTCTGTTCTGGACGTTACCGAAGATTTTGTAACCGAAAAATTTAAATACCAAAAAATGTTACCAGTTCTTGTCACCGCGATTCTAGGTACGTTGGTAATGCTGTTAAAATATTCAGCAATTCAGCTATGAAGGATTGTGGAAATTCTGGCATTGCATATTTCACGGGGCAATATATTGTTACCAGCTTATGAGACGGTAACAATATGGTTTAAAAATGAAAGGAGCTTTATTTACTGGTTACAAAATTTGTATTACCAGCGCAGAATAGACATTTTAAAAGTAAATTTCTTGTAGAATTAAATGCGAAAGACCTTTTGTAAACAAAATTAAAAAAATTAACGCCAGTTATTATAAATTGCACCTTTTACATGAAAAAAAAATCGCAAAAGCCGCCAAAGAAAAATCATTAAAAATCAAAGCGATTTTTAGCCGCTTAAAACGTGCACCTTTTTTATTAGAATTACATACCCAGAAATTTTTAAAATATTCAGACTAAAAAGTTCAAAATTTCGATGAAAATTTATTATACAAATAAAAAAAAACATTTAACTTAAAAAACGACAAATATTTAACATAAATCCGCATGCACTCACGTTTGATCGCCAGTGTATGTATGTACTAGGGATGTTGCGAATGTGGAATGTTAGACATCGGCGGATGCGGATGCGGATGAGGCTTTTTAACAGCTGACATCCGCGGATGCGGATGCGAATGCGGATGTCAAGTATATTTAAGAAACAATTAGGTAAGTCAATTAAGTTATTTAGGTAAATAAAAAATGGAAAAGTTAGTAATTTTTAATGTTTATTTTATTTAGTACTTGAATTTAAAAATTGGAACATTATATTTAATAAAACGTAATGATATTGCATCGGGGCTGAAAATGTCGGATGTATCCTCCTGACTCTCATCTTCTCTTGAAGAATCTAGCGTAATGGCGAGATCGTTGTTTAAACAGCGCTTACAAGCCAAACCAGATGTGTCAGGTTTTTCTACAGCTTTTTAAAAAGAATTATTCATTCTCAATCGTTTGGCTGTTTCAGAATTTGGGGAACCTCTAACGTCATCAGCGTTTTTCAATTTTAGTTTTTGTAATTCATTTTTAAAACTTTCTTCTGCGACTGGTTTGAAAATTTTGTGCTTATAGTGAACTGAACAAAATTCTGTTTTCAAATTCGTGGCTGCCCGCCGAATGGAATTATTATTATTATTTTTTTAAATGACCCCGTTTTTTATAAGCATTGAAATTATAGGAATTACGGATGATGGGGTCTTACCTAATTAAATGTCAGACCTATATCTCTTTAATTAGTTGAGCTTCAATTCTCTTTAAATCCGTTGACCATTTCTGCTGGAAATCCCTATTTAAGGAGCTTACTCTTTGATTTTAAATAGCAAAGAAGGGAGACAAAGGGGGACAGTTTTACCACAGAAGTTTTTAGCCAAGGATCCAATGTATATCCCTGTGAAAAAAATATTGCTCGACCAGTAAACATAACTACTGTTTTTAAAATTTTTGATAAAAATTAATTCCCCAAAGAGCCCCATTTGAAATGATTGAAACGAATATATGTAACATCAAAGGCAAATCACGAAAAATTGGTTTAAAATTGCAGGACACACTTTCTTATTTTATATCCAGTATTTTTTTTTTTAAGATTGGATCAAAAAAATAATATCTAATAAAGAAAGAAACCAAATGCAGGCATTTAAAACACAGAAAACAAAAAAAAAACATTATTAAAATGACTATGTTCTATTTGACATACTTCAAAGGTCAAGTAGAAAAGGGAACTTGTATGACTGCCCATTTATAGCTCGTTTATATAGCTTATGGAATACATAATATGTTTAAAGACATTTTTATCAAAGTTGATAAATATATATATGACCAGTTTTGTTACACAAATACTTCCACGACCACAGACAAAAATATTGGCTACAATTTGTCATTTTGTTTGCCAGATAAACGTTTTATCGGTGCACTTACACAACATTCGCATACGCAAAAGCTCCGCATTGATTATTGCGAATGCGAATGTTGAAATTAATGCGGTTCCGCGGTTGTGAATGCGAATATTCGCAACAACCCTGGTATATATGTGCATATAGAAACTTCGTTCAAGCAGCAGATTTCAATACAAGTACAAGTATGTTGCTATAATTATGATGTATCTTAAATATGTAAATCTTATTTATATAAATATGAATAAACATTTTGATATGAGTTTAGAAAAGAAGCTTTGATAATCTAGCCCCCAAAAGCCTGCTTCTGTCCTGAATGATGGTTGCACCAGCTTCCGAGAACAAGCGTTCGCTTGCCACTTGTCGTTCAGCGTAATACGAACGGAGTGAAGGTGCCCACACTCACCGACGTGTACGTATGCCGTGTCTGTTTGACGTAACAACATATAAAATTTACTGTTGATAGATAAAGAGAAGATGGATGTGCTTTAAACTTGATTAGTTTTTTTTTTTTTTTTTAAACTGAGGTATATAGATATAGACTATGGTCTTTTGGGAATCGGAGAAGCTTTGTTAATCGACTTTAAAAAAATTAGGAGGTTGTCAATTCGTCTGAATATACATCTGTGGACATTTGAAAAAACAATTTATGTATATCCTTCACGGACAAACAAAATAGCACATGTCGACAGAGCTTTCTTTACCGTCAGAGCAATAACTTCTATTTAAAAGAAAATATTCAGTTGTTGAAAACAGAAACGTCTTAAAAGGTTGTGAATAGCGATAAAATCTATACTGATATATATTTTGAAATCCGTTTTTTTTCTGTTCTGCTGCTAAGTTTTTTTGTACGTACTAACTGAGCGCAATATTAAAAGCAGCATCCACACATCTATAAGATAGATTCTATGTATATCGCGAAATCGAGAGCGGCTGATTCGATTTTTTCGAAGTTTCGGACACCCGCTGCAGACTGCAAAGGATGGTTATAGGCTAACAAAAATTTCGATATACAAAAGGGGTGTGGAACCTCCCATACAAACCGAGTTTTTCATACTCCATATCCCTGGAAATGTGCATGGTAGAGTTCTGGAACTTTGTATGGAGATATATGAAATCGATCGCATACTCTTGGAGAAAAATCGGAGCTATTGGAAAACGGAGCGT
Organism: Rhagoletis zephyria; assembly: GCF_001687245.7. Classification (NCBI taxonomy): domain Eukaryota; kingdom Metazoa; phylum Arthropoda; class Insecta; order Diptera; family Tephritidae; genus Rhagoletis; species Rhagoletis zephyria. The sequence continues at coordinate 17,077 of NW_016158535.1, read as the reverse complement.
GGCACCTCCCATACAAACCTTACTTTTCATACTGCATACCTCTGGAAATAGTGATGGAACTTGGTATGGAGATATATGAAATCCATCGCATACTCTTGGAAGAAAACTTGAGCTATTGGAAAAGGTTGCGTGACATCTCCCATACAAACCGAATTTTTCATACTGCATATCTCTGGAGGTGTTCATGGAAGAGCCCTTAAACTGGGTATTGACGCATACGAAATCGATCACAAACTCCTGGAGGAAAATTGGAGCTATTGTAAAAGGGGCATATCACCTTCCATACAAACCGAATTTTTAATACCGCATATCTCTGGAAGTGTTCATGGTAGAGTACTGGAATTTGCTATTTGCGCATATGAAATCGATCCCATACTATTGGAGAAAAATTTGACCTATTTCAGAAGGGGGCGTGGCACCTCCCTTTCAAACCGAATTTTTCATACTGCATATCTCTGAAGAGTTTATGGTAAAGTATTGGAACTTGGTATGGAGATATATGAAATCTATGGCATACTCTTGGAGGAAAATTAGAGCTAATTGGAAAAGGGGGCTTGGCACCTTCCAAACAAACCGAAATTTTCATACTGCATATCTCTGGAAATGTTCATGGCAAAGTACTGGAACTTGGTGTGGAGATATATGGGTATAAGATCAATCGCATATGCTTGCAGGAAAATTTAGCTATTGAAAAGGAGAGCGTGGTGCATCCCATATAACCCGAATATTTCATTCTGCATATTTCTGGAAAATTGGAGTTATTGGAAAAGAGGCGTTGCACCTCATATGCGACCGAATTTTTCATACTGTATATGTCTGGAAATGTTCATGGCAGAGTACTGGAACTTGGTATGGAGGTACTATGTATACGAAACCAATCGAATACTCTTACCCATACAATACAATTTTCACATACTGTATTTCTCTGGAAGTGTTCATGGTACAGCATTGGAACTGGGTATGGAGATATATGAAATCAATCGCATACTCATGAAGAAAAATTCGGACTATTTGACCGAATTTTTCATAATAGGTATCTCTGGAAGTGTTCATAGTAGAGTACTGGAACTTGGTATGGAAATGGGCTGTTTTCTCAAACTCAACTTAACTTAGTTTAGCCAATTTTTTAGATTTAGTCAAGGATAAGCTGTGTAAAAAGTAGGCTAACTTTTGACTTAAGTCCACAAAATGGCTAAACTAAGTTAAGTAGAGTTGGAGAAACCAGCCCTATGTATTTGAAATCAATCACATACTCATGGAGAAAAATTGGAATTATTGGAAAAGGGGCTTGGCACCTCATATACAAACCGAATTTTTCATACTGTATATCTCTGGAAATATTCATGGTAGAGAACTGGAACATGGTATGGAGATACTATATATCGCATACTCTTGAGAAAAATTTGAGCTATTGTACAAGGGGTGCGGGACCTCCCATACAATACGAATTTTTCATACTGCCTATCTCTGGAAGTGTTCATGGTACAGCACTGGAGATTGGTATGGTGATACATATATGAAATCAATCACATACTCATGAATAAAAATTCAGACTATTTGAAAAGGGGGCGTTGCACCTCCCATATAAACCGAATTTTTCATAACAAGAATTTCTGGAAGTGTATATGGTAGACTACTGGAACTTTATACCGGCGTGGCAACTCCCATACAAGTCGAATTTTTCTTATTGCATATATCGAATTGTTCTTGTTAGAGTACTGGAACTTGGTGTGGAGATTNCTCCCATACAAACCGAATTTTTCATACTGCATATCTCTGGAGGTGTTCATGGAAGAGCCCTTAAACTGGGTATTGACGCATACGAAATCGATCACAAACTCCTGGAGGAAAATTGGAGCTATTGTAAAAGGGGCATATCACCTTCCATACAAACCGAATTTTTAATACCGCATATCTCTGGAAGTGTTCATGGTAGAGTACTGGAATTTGCTATTTGCGCATATGAAATCGATCCCATACTATTGGAGAAAAATTTGACCTATTTCAGAAGGGGGCGTGGCACCTCCCTTTCAAACCGAATTTTTCATACTGCATATCTCTGAAGAGTTTATGGTAAAGTATTGGAACTTGGTATGGAGATATATGAAATCTATGGCATACTCTTGGAGGAAAATTAGAGCTAATTGGAAAAGGGGGCTTGGCACCTTCCAAACAAACCGAAATTTTCATACTGCATATCTCTGGAAATGTTCATGGCAAAGTACTGGAACTTGGTGTGGAGATATATGGGTATAAGATCAATCGCATATGCTTGCAGGAAAATTTAGCTATTGAAAAGGAGAGCGTGGTGCATCCCATATAACCCGAATATTTCATTCTGCATATTTCTGGAAAATTGGAGTTATTGGAAAAGAGGCGTTGCACCTCATATGCGACCGAATTTTTCATACTGTATATGTCTGGAAATGTTCATGGCAGAGTACTGGAACTTGGTATGGAGGTACTATGTATACGAAACCAATCGAATACTCTTACCCATACAATACAATTTTCACATACTGTATTTCTCTGGAAGTGTTCATGGTACAGCATTGGAACTGGGTATGGAGATATATGAAATCAATCGCATACTCATGAAGAAAAATTCGGACTATTTGACCGAATTTTTCATAATAGGTATCTCTGGAAGTGTTCATAGTAGAGTACTGGAACTTGGTATGGAAATACTATGGGCTGTTTTCTCAAACTCAACTTAACTTAGTTTAGCCAATTTTTTAGATTTAGTCAAGGATAAGCTGTGTAAAAAGTAGGCTAACTTTTGACTTAAGTCCACAAAATGGCTAAACTAAGTTAAGTAGAGTTGGAGAAACCAGCCCTATGTATTTGAAATCAATCACATACTCATGGAGAAAAATTGGAATTATTGGAAAAGGGGCTTGGCACCTCATATACAAACCGAATTTTTCATACTGTATATCTCTGGAAATATTCATGGTAGAGAACTGGAACATGGTATGGAGATACTATATATCGCATACTCTTGAGAAAAATTTGAGCTATTGTACAAGGGGTGCGGGACCTCCCATACAATACGAATTTTTCATACTGTATATCTCTGGAAATATTCATGGTAGAGAACTGGAACATGGTATGGAGATACTATATATCGCATACTCTTGAGAAAAATTTGAGCTATTGTACAAGGGGTGCGGGACCTCCCATACAATACGAATTTTTCATACTGCCTATCTCTGGAAGTGTTCATGGTACAGCACTGGAGATTGGTATGGTGATACATATATGAAATCAATCACATACTCATGAATAAAAATTCAGACTATTTGAAAAGGGGGCGTTGCACCTCCCATATAAACCGAATTTTTCATAACAAGAATTTCTGGAAGTGTATATGGTAGACTACTGGAACTTTATACCGGCGTGGCAACTCCCATACAAGTCGAATTTTTCTTATTGCATATATCGAATTGTTCTTGTTAGAGTACTGGAACTTGGTGTGGAGATTTATGAAATTAATCGCATAGTCATGGAGAAAATATGGAGCTATTGGAAAATGGGGCGTGGCACCTACCATACAAGTCGGATTTTATACTACATATCTCTGGAAGTGTTCATGGTACAGTACTGGAACTTCGTATGGAGATATTTGAAATCAATCCCATACTCATGGAGGAAAATGGGCTTTTTGAAAAGAGGGAATGTCAAAGTACAAACGTGCTGACTTTTACTTATTTTTGAATGTGTATATAATTCTTCTGTAGGCGTGTTTGTGAGTAAAATCCTAAACGGCTGGAGGGGTTTTAACAAGGTTTTGTGTGTGTGTTTGAGTGGGTCCCTGGATAGTTTAGTTTCACAATTTTACCTGCCAGTTGACGCTGGAGTTGAGTTATTACTAAAATTCTTTTTTTATGATTCGATTTGGCGAATATTCAAAACATGTATTGGAAACGGTAAAGGCGGTCCAATTGCAAAAAAGAGCTGCAAGTTGGTGCTGATGTCGAGTTATTACTAAAAATCGACAAATAAGAAAAGGTTCCGTGAATGTCAGACTACATAGACCTATTGAGCCATTGAGTATATCGAACTCTTGTGTGTTAAGATTGGCCCAATGGATGTGATTTGCCAACATTAATATGCCTTAAAGCTTCGTTCGTAGACACCAGGGTTGAGTTGTGCTATGTTAAATCTCAAATAACCACCTGTCGAAATACCTTAAAAACCAGTTCCATGAAAACAATTTAATGAAAATTTATTTTTTTACTTGAATTAAATATGGAACCTGACAGAAAAAAAAACATTTTTCACTGGCTTTTAAGGTATTTCATCTGAAATAAGTCTGTGTTTGTACATACTGGAGGGCTGCATGAATGCATAAAGTCTTATATAATCAATATATTTCTCGGTATGAAGATGAACTAAAAACAAACCCCAAAGGCTTTTGGAGGTACATTCGGTCAAAGAAAGGTTGTACGAATATTCCTACTTACGGGACATTTAATGGACAATATTCTAAGTCTGGCGGATTCTGTAAACCTTTTCGCAGATTTCTTTAAATCAAATTTTGTCAGCGATGTTACAAATGTTCCACATTCGAGTCGGTTTGGCTCTTCCCAAGCTGTAGATTTTGGTTCACTGTCTGTATCTAAGTTAGATGTTATCAATGGTATCTCTTCTTTACAGTCGTCGATGAAAAGTGATCTTGATGGGCTATCTTCTTTTCTAATAAATAAATGCAGCGCATCTCTTTGTGGACCGTTGAAATATATCCTTAACCTTTCACTTTCGACCAGTGATTTTATTGACCGTTGGAAGGTAGCATCTATTTCTCCGATTCTCAAATTGGGTAATAAGAATGATGTTAGAAACTTCAGGCCAATATCTAAACTCTCCACATGTTCAAAGCTTTTTGAAAAAGTCGTGAAGGAAAAAATATTCTTCACTGTTAAAGTAATTATCGACCCGAATCAGCATGGTTTTGTCTGTGGGCGTTTCAAATCTGTATCTCATCTTTCAAAAGCGGTTCTCAAGTAGATGTTATCTACACTGATTTCTCTAAGGCGTTCGATACTGTCTCCCCTAACATGTTATTGTGGAAACTTGAAAAATATGGTTTCCATTCTACTTTTCTTTCTTGGTTAAGGTCATATCTCTCGAACAGAATCACTTATGTAGAAACTGATAATATTAAATCCCATCCTTTCGTAGCCACCCCCGGTGTTCCTCAGGGCAGTATCTTAGGACCGCTCTTGTTTGTTCTCTTTATAAATGATATTGGCAGCTGCTTTAACCATTCGAAGTCTCTACTCTATGCAGACGATTTGAAAATTTTCAGAAGTGTGACCTGATATTTCACTTCTACAAAGTGACTTAAATAATCTAACTAACTGGGGTCTCACAAATAAATTATCGCTTAATATTAATAAATGTTTTCATAAGACTTTTGCTAAAATTCTAAATTGTATTATCTCAACTTATACCCTTTCTAACCTTCCCCTATCTGTTGTAAATGAATTTGTGGATCTTGGCGTGGTATTCGACTCAGGATTTTCCTTTGTCAACCACATAAGTTTTATTAATACTAAAGCCTATTCTAACTTATCTTTTGTGCGTCGCTATGCGAGGGACTTTAGAGATCCTTACACAAGGAAATCCATTTATAATTCTCTAGTTAGATCAAAATTAGAGTATGCGTCTGTAATCTAGAATCCAATTTATTCCACTCACTCCCAAAGAATCGAAAGAGTCCAACGTAGTTTTGTCCGCTTTGCTCTGCAACCTCTTGGTTTTCCGTCTTATGGGGCCCGATGTATNGATCCTTACACAAGGAAATCCATTTATAATTCTCTAGTTAGATCAAAATTAGAGTATGCGTCTGTAATCTAGAATCCAATTTATTCCACTCACTCCCAAAGAATCGAAAGAGTCCAACGTAGTTTTGTCCGCTTTGCTCTGCAACCTCTTGGTTTTCCGTCTTATGGGGCCCGATGTATTTAATAAATATGAAATCTCTTGCTTCTCGACGCATTATACATTCGCTAATGTTCATTTACGACATAATCTGTGGCGTCATTAATTGTCCTGATCTCCTTGAGCAGATATGTTTTAACGTTCCCCATCGAGCACTCCGCTTTCGTTATCCTTTTCATGTGAAAACTGCCAAATCTAATTACTTAAATTTCGCCCCTATTATAAGGGCCCTTACTGAGCTTAATAGTATATTTAGTAGCCCCGATTTAGATTTCGCTCTTCCTAGATCCTTATTTTTATCTAAGCTTGAATCCAATTATCTCTTATTATGTAGTTTAGTTTGTAAGCTTTATCTTTAAGCTGATATACATATGTATGTATGTATCTATATATTGCTGCGCTCCTATTACATACGAAAAAACTTGTTTGTAGAAAAAAACTTTTACCGAAATGAGTTGGAATGATTTGAATGTTTTCCATTCATTCATTCACATTCTGCCATTGGAAGGTAGAAAATTTAACACTAAAGGTATATTCATAACTTACAAAATTCCAAACGCTGAGTGTTTTGTATGTAAAGTAAAATATTTAAATCTACTGTACTCTGTTTGGCTAGAAGTTTGAATGAATTCATGCAGCCCTCTAGTACATACATATATAGGATGGGAGTGTCCATTCGCACTTTGCCAGTGTCACCAGTGTCACCAGTGTACCAGTGCCACCAGTGTCGCCAGTGTCACCAGTATACCAGTGTCGGGAGTCTTCGGCTCTGCCAGTGTACCAGTGTCGCAAGTGTCGCNCCAGTATCGCCAGTGTCACCAGTGTACCAGTGTCGCATGTGTCGCCAGTGTCACCAGTTTCACCAGTGTCACCAGTGTCACCAGTGCCACCAGTGTCGCCAATGTCACCAGTGTACCAGTGTCGCAAGTGTCGCCAGTGTCAGCAGTTTCACCAGTGTCGCCAGTGTACCTGTGTCGCCAGTGTCACCAGTGTACCAGTATCGCAAGTGTAACCAGTGTACCAGTGTCGCCAGTGTCACCAGTGTACCAGTGTCGCAAGTGTCGCCAGTGTCAGCANCGCTGAGTGTTTTGTATGTAAAGTAAAATATTTAAATCTACTGTACTCTGTTTGGCTAGAAGTTTGAATGAATTCATGCAGCCCTCTAGTACATACATATATAGGATGGGAGTGTCCATTCGCACTTTGCCAGTGTCACCAGTGTCACCAGTGTACCAGTGCCACCAGTGTCGCCAGTGTCACCAGTATACCAGTGTCGGGAGTCTTCGGCTCTGCCAGTGTACCAGTGTCGCAAGTGTCGCCAGTGTCGCCAGTGTCACCACTGTACCAGTGTCGCCAGTGTCACCAGTGCCACCAGTGTCGCCAGTGTACCAGTGTCGCAAGTGTCGCCAGTGTCACCAGCGTCGCCAGTGTCACCAGTATACCAGTGTCACCAGTTTCACCAGTGTCGCCAGTGTCACCAGTGTCGCAAGTGTCGCCAGTGTCACCAGTTTCACCAGTGTCACCAGTTTCACCAGTGTCGCCAGTGTCACCAGTTTCACCAGTGTCGCCAGTGTACCAGTGTCTCCAGTTTCACCAGTGTCACCCGTGTCGCCAGTGTCACCAGTTTGACCAGTGAACCAGTGTCGCCAATGTCACCAGTACCACCAGTGCCACCAGTATCGCCAGTGTCACCAGTGTACCAGTGTCGCATGTGTCGCCAGTTTCACCAGTTTCACCAGTGTCACCAGTGTCACCAGTGCCACCAGTGTCGCCAATGTCACCAGTGTACCAGTGTCGCAAGTGTCGCCAGTGTCAGCAGTTTCACCAGTGTCGCCAGTGTACCTGTGTCGCCAGTGTCACCAGTGTACCAGTATCGCAAGTGTAACCAGTGTACCAGTGTCGCCAGTGTCACCAGTTTCACCAGTGTCACCAGTTTCATCAGTTTCACCAGTTTCACCAGTGTCACCAGTGTCGCCAGTGTCACCAGTTTCGCCAGTGTCACCAGTGTACCAGTGTCGCAAGTGTCACCAGTGTTAACTACGTCCCTCTGTCGTGGTGGCCCAAAACCTGGAAGGCGAGGGCACGTCTACGCCAAAGATTTTCGACCTATTAGCTTAACTTCCTTTGTTCTCAAAACGTTCGAGAGGGTTCTGGACGCGCACGTCCGGGGTTTTTCCACGGCAATCGCATGTCTGAAGCGCAGCATGCATATTTGCGGGGACGATCCACGGAGACGGCGCTCCATGAGGTCGTTAGAACCGTCGAGAGGTTACTCGAATTTAAGCTATTCACTCTGGCAGCCTTCCTCGACATAGAAGGAGCCTTTAACAATGTTAGGGTAGAAGCTATCCAAAAATCCCTTGACGAGCTAGGCGTCGAGGAGTCTATTAGCGCGTGGCTAATGGCGATGCTTCGCAGCAGAACGATTTCAGCTGAACTTGGTAGCTATACATTAACAAGAAACGTTAGTAGGGGCACTCCTCAAGGGGGAGCGATCTCTCCTAGTTTATGGCTCAGCACTATGAACTCAGTACTACTCAAGCTCAACCATGGGGAAGTAAAGGTATTGGCCTACGATGACGATGTAGTTAATTTAATAACCGGGTTATTTCCATCTGTGGTGAGTAACATCATGGAGGGTACTCTAGCAAAGCTTAGCCGGTGGGCCGAGCAATGTGGCCTTAGAGTGAACCCAGAGAAAACAGAATTAATGCTCTTTACGACAAGAAATGGACAAAGGCTGCGATTATCTAAACAAGCGAAGTATCTGGGAGTCATACTGGATCCTAAGTTAAGTTGGAAGATAAATATTGAAGAAAGAGTAAAGAAAGCGAGCATTGCCTACTACTCCTGTAAGCGGCTTTTTGGGAAGGCATGGGGTCTGAATCCAAAAGTTGTACTCTGGATGTACACAGCGGTTGTACGTCCGATCTTATGCTACGGTTCTTTGGTATGGTGGACAGCCTTAAAGAACCAATATAATCAAGTGAAACTAGGCAGAGTTCAGAGAGCTGCATGCATCGGGACCACGGGGGCAACGAGAACTTGCCCTACCGATGCCCTAAATGTTATTACCAACCTATTTCCTATAGACCTTCACATACGGCACACCGCATCACTATCGGCTATAAGACTTAGAGAACTAGGTATATGGAAAGAAAGAACGATCGGGCATAGCAGTATAATTTCCCGTTTGCCACCTAAGTTGAGGCTGGCAACCGATTACATTCGACCTGAGGTAAAGTTTCACAGGCCTTTCGGGGCCATTCTTCCGTCGAGAGCCGACTGGGATGGGGAACTTGATATCTCTATCTGGACACATCATATGTACACGGATGGCTCCAAAATGGAACGTGGAGTTGGAGCAAGTATTAACTCTGAGTCACTGGGAGTAAAAGGATCAATTCATCAGCCCGATTTCGAGAGCGTCTTCCAGGCAGAAGTACTCGCTATAGCCGAAGGCTGCCATCTCTTAGAACGTAGAGGATTACGTCACGTCATTAAGGCCTTAGCGTCTTTTACAACAAGGTCGAAACTAATCAAGGAGTGTAGGACACTGTTAAATACAGTAAGTCGTCAACTCGATCTAGATTTAGTTTGGGTCCCTGGTCATAGCAACAATCACCGAAACGAGGCTGCAGACGAGTTAGCCAGAGAGGGTTCTACATTGGTGTCGATCGAGGACCGGATCTCACCCCCAATTGAACCTTATATAAAGACATATTTCTCCACAATCTCCGANAAATTTTTATCAAATTTAGTTTTGTTTTCACTGCTATAAATCACTTTCACGTCAATTGCATTCGATTCGAGCAATAAGCATATTTTTATCTTTTCCCAATCACGCTTTTCATTAGCCACTTTAGCCTAGCAGTAAAGCTTACGCACCATTTTTTTGGTACATAGATACTAGGGATGTCAATTTTCGGGGTTTTGTCGATCCCGGGATTTTCGGAATCTGAAAATACAATCCCGGGATCCCGGGATCGTCCCGAAATTCAGGCAAAAGTGCAACACACCTATTATAGTATTTTAAATCATACTACAAAAGAAAAGTACAATTTATTGTAATTCATTTACATATTTATTAAGGCGATAAATCAGTATTTTCAATCAACAAAAAACAAACATAATTTTTGACAAACATATATGTATGTATGGATGTACATATCCTCATTAATTTATATCATAGTTTTTGTACTACAAGTACAAATGCATATACGGTCACTCACAGAAATATTTTGCATAGATTTTTTTTGCAATATTCAGAATATTTTTCATGGTATTTTTTTTTAGTTTAAAACAATATATATGTATGTGCAATTTTGAAGTTGCTAAAACATCCCGTTGACATTTTATAGTTTTTTTTTTTTGCCACAAAAAAATTCGTTATAAGGAAGAAAATGTCCAACATCGTCAGTAAAAAAAATTAAAAAATCAAGGGAGTTTTTAGCAACTTTAAAATTGCACTTTATTGTATTAAATTGAATGGGCTATAAAACTGCATAATAGAATTTTTGCTAGAAATTATATATTTCTTTTGAATTACATTTCTCTCTGACGGTAAAATATGTTTTTTTTCGATATGTGCATTGTTTGTTATGTAGACTTAAGTTGTTCTTTCAAATGTCCACAGATATATATATGTACATATATATATTTCTATGTAGTTACCGTTTAACTTTGGACCACATTAACCGAATTGTATAATTTTTTTTTGAAAGGAAAGGTGGCACCTCATGGGTGGTCTCACACTAATTTGATTTAGATGAATCATGAAGAAATTTACGGTACTCTTAAATTTTTATATGAGAATTGAAGTCGGTTTTGTTTTTTGCTTAAAAGTGACTTGTTTTTGTCTAAGTTTGACTACTGAGAAATATTGGCGAAAAAGACAAAAAACTCATTCGGGAAGTTTACTTTTTTATCCAGTTTTTCTAAAACAACAGGAAAAGTCTGCTAATTTATCCGATTCCCTTAGCTGCAGCAGGCATTATAAATATATTTCCAGAAATCAAAAAGCGAATATTGGTCAAATAGCTATTGTCTCAACTAGGGATGTTGCGGATGTGGAATTTTTGACATCCGCGGATGCGAATGCGGATGCAAATATCTAACAGCTAACATCCGCGAATGCGAATGCGAATGCGGATGTCAAGTATTTA
>NW_016158535.1:0-4057 GCF_001687245.7 Rhagoletis zephyria | reverse complement strand
TGTAAAAATTATGATTAAAAAGTTTGATATTTTTATGATCATTTGGTGAACTTAAACCAACTTTCTATAAAGTGTGAAATTTTGATTTACATGATTTTTGTTGTAAAATGAGCTATATATTTTCTTTAATTAACAAAAAAATACCATGAAAAATATTTTGAATATTGCAAAAAAATCTATGCAAAATATTTTTGTAAGTCACTGTATTTGGAACAGCAGTAACTGCCTATGTAACTATATAAAATTTTTTAAATCACTGTTTGAGATCAATTTAAAATATTATCAGTATATTTAAGTAATAATAAAAAAGTTAACACATTTAAGTAAAAAATAAATATATAAGTGCATCACCTATCCATTTTGAGCGAAGCAAAATTATGCCATCTTTTGATGGAAATGCGATCTTAAAGAAATTATAGCATCAAGGGTTGCAAAAAATTCTTGCTTTGCCCTTGAGAGGGGATATTTGTGATAAAAATTTAATTGGCTAACAAAAAAATTGTTTCCAGCAATCTCGGGATTTAAATCGACTAATCCCGGGATATTCGGGACTTAAAAAAGACCGGGATCCCGGGATCCCGGAATTCACATCCCTAGTACCCACGCGGAAATTTTGAATAAAATGTCGCTTATGATATTTTGGCGGTTCGATATGTATAGTAAAAAGGATTAAAAAACTGGCCGATTTCGTCTGCGGCGCTTTTCTATATAAAACAATATGCCAACACTGGCGACACTGGTGACACTGGTACACTGGTGACACTGGTGGTACTGGAGGCACTGGTGACAATGGTACACTGTTGACACTGGCGATACTGGTAAAACTGGTGACACTGGTGACACTGGCGACACTGGCACACTGGCGACACTGGTGAAACTGGTGACACTGGTGAAACTGGTGACACTGCTACACTGGCGACACTGGTGAAACTGGTGACACTGGTGAAACTGGTGATACTGGTGACACTAAAAAAAAAACAATTAGAATCTAGCAGAATGGCGAGATCGTTGTTTAAACAGCGCTTACCAGCCCAACCAGATACAGATGTCATCTTGTTGCAGAATTTGGAGAACCTGTAACTTTAGTGCACTTTTAGATTTTAGTTTTAGTTAGTTAGACTGCTTTGAAAAATTTGTGCTATAGCGAGTTAAATAGATGGATATGGGAAACAGATTATTATTTTTGAACAAAATTCTGTTTTCAAAGTCGTGGCTGCCAGCCAGGCGTTTTCTTATAAGAATTTGAATAAGAGATAGTTTCGTAATTCTTATCTAATTAAAGGTCAGACCTATAGCTTTTTAATTATTTGAGCATCGATTCGCTTTATAGCTAGACGTTGATCATTTCTACTGAAAATCCCTATTGAAGGAGCTCACTCATTGACTTTAAATAGCAAAGAAGGGACAGTTTTACCACAGAAGTTTTTAGCCAAGGATCCAATGTATAACCCTATGAAAAAAATATTATCCAACAAGTAAACAAAACTACTGTTTTTAAAATTTTTGCTAAAAATAATTTCCCCAAATTATTCAAACGCATTAATGTAATAGGTGGCATACGCGGTACGTCTGACTTGCGAATCATTTGTGTACGTGTTGACTCGCCCTCGACTACACACAGCTGAATCATTCAGAGTCATGCCGGGAGTCATGTTGGTGTAATTTACACATATTTATTTTCACAAACACATCCAAACCGACTTACGAGTCAGACGCACCGTGTATACCGCCTATAACATCAAAAGCAAATCACGAAAATTTTGTTAAGAATTACAGTGCACACTTTCTTCTTTTGTGGCTATTAGTTTTTTTTAAGATTGGTCCAAAAAAATCATAATAAAGAAAGAACCCAAAGCAGGTACTTAAAGCACAGAAAAAAAATATTAAAAGGACTATGTTCTCTTTGACGTACGTCAAAGGTCAAGTAGAAGTGGGAACTTTTATGGCTGCCCATTGATAGCTCGGTTATATAGCTAGCAGTAAACGTTTTAGTGTGGGGAACAATAATATTTTCTAAATAAGGCAGATCGGAATATGCGCTCTCTGGGAAGACAATACCTGTAATTATTGTACCATGACTTCACACCAGCATTCGAGAGGTGAGTACGTCGGTCCAGGGCGCAATAACGTTTCATGGAAGAAATAAGTTCAAATTTCGTAATAAAGAGTATAAAAAGATTTAAGAATTTGAGAATAGCCAAGTAAAAATATTAATTAGTAGTGGCTGTTCTAATTGCAATGTAAAATATTTAAGAGAATACAAAATAATTTTTTTTTTCAATTTCTTCCTTTTGACCACTTTTCTTTAGAATTTCTTAATATTCAAAATGAAAGGAAAAAGAAAACAAAACTAAAAATGCATCTGATCAAGAGATGATTGTACCTAAAATCTAGTGATTGTACTTTTAAGGCATCAAACGTCGGAAAAAGTTACAATTGTAACTATTTTTTCATCCCTGATTTAGAGAACAAATAGGCTTATGCTTGTACGTATTTGTATTTTTTTGTATTATTATTATTATTGTTGGGGATAGAGCACTGCGACCTTAAGATCTATTGTATCCCCTTCATGGATTATAGTGTGTCTATTAATCCAGTATCCGAGAGAAACTTTAGTATAGAACCTAAGTCTACGGATTTCACTTCGCCTTTGGTTATCAGATGTTCACCCAGGTGCCTTTTGCGTTTATGCATCAGTGCAGGACATTCTTCTAAGATGTGCTGTGCAGTCTCGTTTTCCATCCTGCAAAATCTGCATCGCTCATGCGAGTAAATTCCCAGTTTAGTCAGGTGATAGTTCAGCCTGCAGTGTCCTGTCAGGACTCCTGTAACAATTCTTAAGTTATTCTTTGATAAGCTCATACATTCCTTGAAGCGTTTTAGGTTATATGTTCCTAAAAGTGCTTTGGACTGCTCTAGACCTGGTAGATTATCCCAGTAGTGATTCCTCTGAGCTTCTTCCTCTAGCCGAACTAGTTTAGAGAGTGCCCCTTTTCCCAGGCCGCAGAAAGGTTCTGGACCGGTGAAAGGGGTTGATGCACCTTTCTTCGCTAGTTTATCGGCAATCTCGTTTCCTTTAATACCAATATGTCCCGGAATCCAGAGAACCCAAACCCGATTGGTCAGACCAAGAGTATTCAGCTTGTCGAGGCACACCATCACCAGTTTAGATGTAACTGGTGAGATCTGAGGGCCTTGATAGCCGCTTGGCTGTCAGTCAAGATCGCGATGTTCTGACTCCGGTAGTTTCGCTTGATATTAAAGTCCGCGCATCTTTCTATGGCGTATATTTCAGCCTGGAAAATAGACATATGTTTCCCCATGGGTTCCGAGTATCTAATCCTCGGTCCAACTACCCCTACCCCGGTACCCTCGTCGGTCAATGAGCCATCAGTGTACCAGGTATTCATGTTTTGGTTTATCCGATATGTCTCGGATATGCCTGCGCAGCTCTTCTTATTACTCAGTTCAGTCTTAAACCACTTTGTAAAGCTGAACCTCGGATGCATGGTATCCCTCGGTATTGCAATTTCAGGGAACTTATTCGTAGGAATATCTAACTTCCCACGACCAAGACACCCTGCTGCCCCGATATTGGTACCAGTCATCCGTAGTAAAGCTCTTTTCGCCTGAGTCTGTATGTAAATATGAAGAGGGGTAAGATCTAAAAGAACCTCCAAGGATGCGGTTGGACAGGTTCTCATGGCTCCCGTTATGCATACGCATGCCACCCTTTGTATCTTGGAGAGCACTTTGATTGCTCCAAGTTTTGAAGTTCTATCGGCCCAAACGATGGCTCCATAGGTTACCATGGGTCGTACTATTGTCGTGTAGATCCATCTCAGTATCTTTGGTGTGCAGCCCCAACTCTTACCTGCCATGGACCTACACGTCATAAATGATCTTACAGCTTTCTTCTACGTGTGCGTTCCAGAGTAGTTTTTGGTCTAGTATTACTCCTAGGAATTTAACCTCTTTTTGGTACATGATGTTGGTTCCATCTAGCCTTATCGCTTTTAGACTATCAAGTTTGTATTTCCTTGAGAATGGTACTATA
>NW_016158534.1:121505-126517 GCF_001687245.7 Rhagoletis zephyria | reverse complement strand
AAAAATACATTTAAGGCGCAGCGAAGCACGCCGGGTAATTGCTAGTGTCTATTATATTACCTCATTAGGCGCGACGACTGCCAACTGCGCAATAAGTGCGCATGCGCAGCGTGAAAAGTCACATTCGCAGTACACTGTTTAATTAAGCGCNTATATTACCTCATTAGGCGCGACGACTGCCAACTGCGCAATAAGTGCGCATGCGCAGCGTGAAAAGTCACATTCGCAGTACACTGTTTAATTAAGCGCATTTTGTATGCACATTTATGCACTTCTGCGACTTTTATTGGCATGTCAATTGCCCCACTCACGCTCGAGCACTGTCTGCATTTAAAATTCATATTTTTTTTATTTATTTTTCCTGATTTCGATCGCAATCGCATGCAATTTCGCTGGGTGGTCAATTTAATTTCTTTCAGCAGTGCACTGTCAAAGGCATAAAATGCAAGTAAACGATTTTTATGTATTTTCACACGTCGCCTTACTTCAAACTGGTGAACGGAAACTTAATTAGTTTTGAATGATTTCCAACAACTACCTGAATGAATAATTAATTGAAGTAGGCAAGTGTTTTGAAGTTGCGTCGTAAAATCACCTATTCATGCAGTTATTTTAGAGAGTGATTCGTTCACATTTTCGAATATTCGGCCGAAACCATGCCGAGCATTTTTAGTGTAGAAAAAAAATATAAAACTGAACCGTGTGATTTCTGGAACATCGTTCTCTGTTCAGGAGACTTTTTGAGAATGTCCTATTAGAGAATTCGCTGTCAAGTGCTTATGAGTATAAAAACTTTCCTTTACGAACTATTTGATTACTAATAAAAATAAAAAGCACCCCCAGCAACTATTCTTCCTTCCATGCTTGACGCTGGTGCTTGGCAGATTTTAATCTGGAACCTTTTCACCTTACAAGGTGCTCTTGCCCAGCTTTTTCCTTATGCTGATTTCGTTTCTACCGAAAAATCCAACCTTCTCTTTGTCCTCTACGCATAAATACTAAGAAGAGAGCGATGAGAAGGCAACATTTTTTGTAGAAACGAAAACTCCATTAGTTTCACGCAATAACGATTCGCAGAAGTTAGCCAAACTTGTCAATTTACTTCATAGGAACTAAGACATTTCATTAGTATGGTCATAATTTCCTAATAACAGCCTTTCGTTGAGCATTCTCCGCCGTCTACTGAGTCCGTCCAGCTATTCGACCAAAAAGTTTTGCATGACTCATGTGTGGCTGTACGAAGAGCTGCACTCAGACGGTCTTAGAGAGTACTAAGCAATTTTCCCGGATCGAATGAGACTAGGAAAAACAGCTCTACGTGATCATTCTCTTTCGATTCTAATGTGAGACCAAAGAGAAGTAGAGAGAAGAGCTCTACGTGATCATTCTCTTTCGATTCTAATCTTTATGGAGGTGTTGCCCAAGAATAATGTAATACCGCATTGACGAAACTTGATGACGATCCTATCAACAGTAAAGAGATATATATCATTATTGAAACCCCTTCGATGTCTAGGAAGGCGCACAAAGCAACTTCGCTAGCACTGTAGCATGGATTAAAATGACTTCGCTTTGGCATTTTGAAACTTAGTTTGTCTCTAATCAATAGGTCAGATAATCTTTCGACGGCCTTAGGAGCGAAGGAACTGAAACGAATAGGTATGTATAAATTGATGATATAATCAATACTTCTCTGTCTTTAATGCTGTAACGATACGGTCACTCCTGTCACCGACGTGTTTAAGTGGACTCGGTCGAATCCTCTTTGGCGGTTATAGCGCCAATTAAAAATAAGAAGAACACATCACCAGTATCTAAAGCTTTGAACAGTTGAAATAACTCTTCCACCCACTACATATTGTCTCTATAACAGATGGAGCCATATATGCTATGATTTCGCAACTAAATGGTAGGTAGCATGACAGTGGCATTTGATGCAGCAAACTGATCATAAAAATGTTCTTTCTCGTTGCATTAAAAAAACCGCCATTGATGCCAATACTCTTTACCATCAACAATATTGCATACGCGCATATTCTCGTTACAAAAATGTTATTACTTGCGACTGCATGTATGTTGAATTAAAACAAAACAGATGCGGCCAAACAAGCGGTACTAATCAAGAACGTAGTTTTCAAAGTTAGTGCCATTCATTGAAGACAATGTCCAGCTAACGGAACCAGATTTGTAAAAGAAGGAAAACAATAACGACCAATTAGTTTATAGCCCCACTTAAAAGTTTATAGTCGACGAAATCAAATCTCAAGTATCTACGCGCATACTCCTTTCCGGGATTACTTAGATGCCATCGTTTGCTAGTTTGGTGGCGCTTTGAAAACTTCTACCTCAGCCATTTAAACGTAACTATTTAGTGCCCGTATATCATATGACAGCACAACCGCTATCTAATATAAGCACAATGCGCATGCGCAAATGCTATTAGCAGTTTAAGCATAGTTACATAGTTAGATCGAGCGTTGGAGAAAGGCGCAACGCATTTTTGCTTTACGACTTTCAATTAATTTGCAACAACTTTGTAAATGCGGCTCTAACAGCATCCTTTGGAATTTGTTGCCTGCACAGGTCAAAAGTGCGACCGCTGACGCATATTTTGTCCCCGAAGTGAAGTGCAACGACCGTACATGTTTAGCTGATGAACTGGTCAGTTAGCTTTCGCTGGCTAAATATTGCTCGATATCTAGCTTGTTGGTGCAAAGAACTTAAGGCTTATACCTTCCTTATATCCGGCAAATACCGCACATAACCGTTACGAAATATTTGTGTGATATGACCACCTCTTGATGGCGTTTATCATTACTAAGTAAGCATGCTGGCCACACGATTCTCCATAGGACTGGCCAAAAGCGCCAACCGCTTACACGGTTATTGTTGTTGGTTGATGCCAGCATCTGTTCTGTGCGCACGTGCGCTCTATCTGCTCTCGGTGGTGGACACCTGTACGCCGTCGTCAAATATTCAATATTATAGTAAAATTAGTTAGGCTTTAGTTGGGTTGATTGCTACAATAATCATTACACTCAAAAAGTGTCTAGCACATTTCTATTTAATAGAACTGAAATGATAACTTGCAGGCGCAAATATTATATTTTAATTAAAAACGTGTGTCGATTAAATTTTGTAAGGATCCTAGCTGTGGGAATATCATTTTCGAATTGTACGCTTCTATGCATATGCATTGGTTTTTTTTTTTTAACAAAGCGAAGGAATGGCAAATTTTCTGCCAAGTTTTGAGCAGCAAATAAATTGTTGAACTCCCCCCGAAGAATTACGAAAATCCTGGGGTTAAAAATAAAGCTTGAAGATGTAAAAAAAAACAAAAAGTCACGAAAAATATACATATGAAGCTTTCGAATAGTCAGTGGGAGTTTCATTTACATACATATATCAGTTTTCTTGCTCCCTATACTAATAAAGGGTAAACGTTTTCAAAAACATGAAAAAGGCCCATTTCAATTCTACTAATAAGTATTATAAATATGAAAGTTTGTGAGAGTGTGAGTATGTTTGTTTCTCTGACAAACTAAAACGGCTGAGGGGAGTTTGACAAAATTTGACAAAAGGATAGGCTGTAAGCTGGATTAGTATATAGGAAGTTTTTTTAAGAGAGTTATTCAAAAAGTAAAATCAATAAATTAAAAAGTTAAATAAAACATTAAAACATGTGTCAAACGAAATCGGTTCAAGAGCGAATTTTGACGAAATTACTTTTTAAGACGGTTGCCATCTTTGAAAAAATTTAACATTTTAAAGTTTAATTAACAAGTCAAATGAATTATATTAATGGGTATTAAGCGAAAGAAGTAACAAAAAGCTGTATTTAAAAAATTATTTTAGGGAGTGCCACCTGTTTAGAAATTCAAAATCAATTTAGCTAAATAAAATAAATAAAATAATTTTTTTAATATTGGTATCAAACGAGAAAGGTTTATAAAAAAGTTTATTTAATTCGAAAATATTTTTGAAAATGTTGCCACCTGCTTTGAAGCTAAAAATTAATTTAATTGGAAAATTAAACCTTTCAGGACAACAAAGTTGTGCTTAAAATAAATTATGATTTGAACAGTAAACTTTATATATCTATTTAGTTTAATACCTGTGTTGTAATATTTCCTTTAGTTTACCAATTTAAATGAATACCAATTTTTCAAAAAGGTGGCAACCCCGATCAAAAATATTTTCGGCAATGAAATTTCCTTAACTCTTTAGTTGGATAACAGTATTGCAATATTTAATTTATCTTATCAATTAAATTAAATTAAAAATTCCAAACAGGTGGCAACCTTCCACAAAAATACTTTCAATATGTGCTACATACATACGTATGTATATATGTATATATAGTTTTTCGAAAATATATTTCAGGGTTTTCCATAAAAAAAATTGTTTACATTATTATTTGCATTTGCAACATATTTGCGGCACATGTTTGATTTTTCCCATTACCGCCATAACTTCTCCACGGCTGATCGCTATCTAAAATATGCAAGCAGTCACAAACAAACACAACGATTTTCTATGGAGTCAATGAAGTTTGCTTATGTGTTTGTTATGCATTGTATATTAACTTATAGCAAACTTGCTTCAGAAGTGCATTAACTCAACATTTCTCGTGTGACGGAAAATGGAAAAACAGCGGTTTCTAAGCGTGATGCGAAATGCGACTTTAGTGCAAATTTAAGTGACGTATCCCTCAGCTTCCATTTAAAAGGTATTTATAACAAGTAAGAAAGTCTAAGTTCGGGCGGAGCCGAACATTAAATACCCGGCGCAAGTATTAAATATATGTTTTTTCACCCTTCCGAAACCTTCCGCTAGATGGTAAGCCGAGGTGTATCAATTTTGAGTAAATTAGCGTCCTTCAATTTCGAAATATTGAAGTTTCAAGCATTTCTTAAATTTACCGTTATATGAGAATCGGCCGTTATTTTAGTCCGATTTCAATAATTTTCAACGTTTTGCTTACACGTGGCAAGTACAATAACCATACCGAG
>NW_016158534.1:114775-121393 GCF_001687245.7 Rhagoletis zephyria | reverse complement strand
GATGAAAAAAGAAATCGATTAAGCCATGTCTGTCTGTCCGTCCGTCTGTCCGTCTGTCCGTCTGTCCGTCTGTCCGTGTACACGATAACTCGAGCAAAAATTGAGATATCTCAACGAAATTTGGTATGTAGGTTTCCCTTAATCCAAGGTAGGTTGGTATTGAAAACTGATCATTTATGTATACATTTGTCTATATCTATCTCGATTCGTTTTGGCTGTTACAAACAACCGTTATGTGAACAAAATTAATATACCCTTGTGCACAAGTGCGCTCGGGTATAAAAATGGGAACATATTTATTACAAAATATTGAAATTCACAAATTTTAAGTTAATACACTTTTGAAAGACGCGTGCGATATATATGTATTTCTCTATGCTAGGCAACGTTACCTGCTACCCGACTGGTGCGCACAATTGGAAGGCATGCATGAAATTGTGCTGCCTCTTCACCTACGACTTCTTGCAACATAAGTATGTATGTACTACCAAATAATATTTTCAAATTATTATTTTTTTTTTTGCTTTTGTCTCTGCTGCTGTCTTGAAGATTCTCACGTCAATTACTTGCAGTTACTTTGCTGCTTTTGTGTATGTTGCTATATATAGTTATATACCTCTTTAGCAACTAGCGCATTAAACATAACACTCCCATATCCATTCATTCTTTCATTCGGGCATTCATTCATTCATTCATCTGTTCATTTCATTTACCTACTCCTCTTAACAGGGAGCCTTACGTCTCGCTTGCCTTTGGCTTCCCAGCTGACTGGGAAGCACGTTTGGATTTTCCCTTTTTGTCAACACTGTTCAACGAATGCATATAAATGTGCAAACACACATACATATGCATGTGAACATGTACTCCATACTAACCAAAGCAGCTCAATTGTGTTGCACGTTGCTTCTAAGTAAATGGCATTCGTAACGAATTTCTCAGTGTGTGCAACACGTGCATACAACAATTACTATGTACCTGCATGTCGTCACCGAATTTATTTTCCTCAAGACAATATTTTTTTTATTTTTGTTTATTTGACATTTGGGTTACCTGCCAGCCAAGAAATCGTTAAAATGCTCGGGCTAGAGGTCACAAATTTATTTCAGTTCATGTGCGGCAAACAAAAAGGAAAATCGTATTGTATTTGTACATTTATTTTTACTACTTTGGGTGTTGTAATTTTCGTCGATTTTTCTGTTATTCTTTTAAAAAATTCCAAACATTCCAATTTATTAGCCATGCTATGCATGTTTACTTCATTTCCTTTTTCGAAATTGTGTACTTTACACCTTAATGGCATGTTGAAGGGGCCCATTACAAGCAATTGCAGTAGACAGACATCGGTAGCGGGGTAGTGTCTCTAATGAGTTAATGCTTTTTACTTCTTTGGGAAAAGAATTTAAATTCATTGATTATTTTCTTGAGTTGAGTGTGACATGCAATAATAAGTTTTTGGGAGTCTTATTTTATTGATTTTTAATTAAAACAATAGTTCTGAAAAACATAAACATAGCCCGCATGGTGAAGAAGTATATAATTTAATTCAAAGTGTAAATCCTTTGTTGATGTCAAAACACGATTTTTTGTCATTCTATGGACGGAATATATCGAGCCCTGACCGTCAAAATATCGTAAGCGACATTTTTTTCAAAATTTTCTTTTTGATGCAGAAATGCATATAGATGCTCTAGGAATATTTCTGCATAAAAAAGAAAATTTTGAAAAAATGTCGCTTACGTTAATTTGGCAGTTAGGGCTCGATACAATAAAAACCTAAGCATGTATTAGCTAAGTGCTCATGTATCGAGACGTGAAACTGGACAATGAGTAGCGCTTAAGGTTTTACTCGACGCCCAATTCCCATGCGTACCAGCCCCAGATGATTACTGCTACATATTTGAGTATGGAATACCGCCTTACGTTGGAAATAAAAATTTTCAGGTGATAGACTAGTTTAGACTGCGAGGAGGGCGCAGGTTACGTAGTTACCACGACCGAAAAAACTCGACTACAGGTCTTCTTTGATCCACGTACAGCTAAGAAACCTCGCGAGGTTCTTTGGCTGAATGACATTAAGGTCATGTGCTTCTAGGTACGCTGGCCCTAGGAAGCGTAGTTAAGTCCTGAAGGGTGCTTCACAGTAGCACATAATGTACTCTGTCGTCAGTTTTTCGTGGCAGAACCTACACTGAACAGTGTTTGATAAGTGTTACCCTATTGTGGCCACTAATAAAACCTATAAAGATTCTTACATTATGCCTACGGAGCTGAACAATTTCTTTGATTCTTCTTTTTGATATATCCGGTATGAAGCACTTCGCCTTTCTGTTACAACACTTAAAAACACTTTAGATATCTTGAGTAAAGCGCAAAGAAGACATACAACTCTTTACTGCTACTGCTACACGGGGAAATAGGTAAGATATGATTCTCTCTCTCCTAAGGCTAATGGCTATATGAAGCTCATAATTTTTTATGCAGTCTTCGGTTGGTGGAATGTAAGAGCAAATACATACTACCCTAATCAGAAGGCTGGTGCTCATTTAAATCATTGGCACATTGAGACCCACTACCAATCTGCAAAGATGTTTCAGCAATGGCTGTAGTCAGATTTAGGTTGATCCCTGTGCTTAAATGATTCAGGACCTGGACAGTCTAATATTCGACATTATCACCAATAACACGAATCACAGCGGGGCTAGATTTGCACCAATTCGCCTTTCTCCACTCACACAAGTCTGCACGGATATGTTGAAGCTAGACGGGATAATCGTCGGTTATGTCTTTTACACTAAACCATCTTTTATCCTTAAATTTTTTCTACAAGATCAGTGTAGTTTTTTTCTGGCAGAAGTAGCTAACATTAAGTTATGAGTCGATTGGCTGCTAATTTTCGCGACGATCGCGTCTGAATATTTTGTTGTCAGACTTACATATGTACATATATATGTAGGTACCCAGCCACACTGAAATCGCAAGGAACTGCGTAGCATATGAGCTGGACTAGGAAAGCACTGACGATGTGGGCTACTTTCTCTTGGATATGGAATGCTGGATGCAAGGCAGGTCACGTGCCTTGCAATGATGGGGGTGGAACAAAATCAATCAAAACATATTAGTAATCAAAAAACTTTTCAACAAAGTATCACGTTTTATATAGCATCAAAATTGCGATTTCATCGACAGTCCTTCATTAATGTTTCAGTACCTCAAGACAGATATGTATATGCCCAGAAACGAAGTCCATAACTTACGCTAAATTTACAAGTTAGATTTATCAACACAGCCACATAGTTCCTCCTGGGTATTAATGCTGAATCAAATCCAAATTTAGAGATTAGACGAAAATATTTCCAACTGCAAAGAGTTTATTTTTAATAAGATGTCCCAAAAATAATTTGCGAATATGGGATACAGCGTAGACTGAATTGGTTTTTTTCCAAAAGCGCATTTTTTGTAAATTTAGTTTAAAAAATCCGCCCGTCGAAGGGTTCGCACATGTTTTGGCCTTCATTAAACATCATCAGGGAAGCTGGATTGCTTTAGAAGATATCAGATTTTGCGCTAGGCTGACAAACCATTTGTTTTTGGATAGAGAAAAGGGAACTAACGAAAACTGTGTAGTGAGAACTTAATTGTAATGGCAGTTTTCGGAAGCAAATCTTGGAAATAGTTATTAACATTAAGTAATATCGACGATTAATATTATAGCAAATTGAGGAAATAGGTTGACGGTATTTTGTTGTATGACCAGCATTGAGCAAGCACCATTTTCTTCCGATATGAAAATCTGTTATTTCTACTTTTTTTTGCCGGAATACATTTTAATATTTTGTTTAACCTGTAACTCAAATTGAAGGACATACAATTTTACAGCAAATGAATTTTGTGAGAAGCTTTTCATCTCAGGTACATACTAAGGGTTTTTCTCCGCAACTTTTTGCATCTTGTGATTCTTCTGCCTGGAGTTTTAGTTTCACACAAAACTGATTCTAAGAAGTTAACCTACTTGTCAATTTCTTTCCTGAAATAATTAGATCCTTCGGTAGTATGGTCAAAATTTCCGTTGTCATTTCGCGGTAATGTGAACCCTTCTATTCGCCAGTCGGTTTAAACACGATTAACAACCCGTCCCCCGTTTTGCGGTTAATACAACTTGTTAGGTAATAATATTTCCAATTTTGGTGGTAAATTATGGGGAAAATAAGACCGAAAATTATATTCGACGCACATATCATTACACGTTAACGATTTCTGTGCAGTTCGCGTTACTAAACCAAATGAAAATTTTAAGCAAAGAATAATTTTTTCAGTTCCCGACCTTTTTTTTCGCTAGGTATTATCAACAGACTTTCCTTTTTCTTGAGGAAATAACATTCAGAAGTTGATTTGTCCAATTAAATCGACGTTGTTGCTTATAAACAAAAGAAAATTTAGTTTGTAATCAATGTAACATAAACTCATAGATTAATTAATACACCCATGGAAATTGTTTTATTATCACAATCAGATAAATAAGTATTTTCTATATTCCAAAGACTCAGCGCATATGTACATACATATGTTACCACGTTTATATGTTCTAATAAAACACTACGAGAATTACTTTCTCTATTATATTCCGCTAATAAATATTTGGCTTGTTATGTTTAAGCATCTAATCGTTTGCAGGTTTCCAGGTAAGATGCCTGATACTAAATAGTACAATAATTTTGTTCACTTAAAAAACGTATTCCGGAAATGTTGGCTTCATTCGCTTTGGCATATACATTGGTGATCGTAGTCTTTGACCGCATATCGTTAGCATTTCACGACACCTATCACAGCTGCAGATCAAACCAGGCAAACAATTGCTCATAGCACCATACCGTTGACACATCTCACCCAAATTACTATAACAAACAATGCGATTTTCACATGCGGTCCGATTCATATTAATTTGTAGTTCACCTTAAAGGATAATAAAATAAATTACGTCACTACAGGTATTTCTTCACAAAATAAAACACAAAAAAAAAAGGAACGGCAGCCTGCTTACCATGCGCACAATTTAAAGGATATTCGGTTACACTTGGACCACAATCCACTGATTGTTGGAAAGGTGGCCTGAAAATGTATATTTTTTATCGCTTAAAATTGCTATACATATACATATACATATGTATTTTCAACTTACATTCCCTTTGTTGAGCGACACCAGAACATTAGCGTCAATGCCAACATCCAACTCAGCTTGGTTAACCAACCAGTGCGCGAGTACACGACACCACTATAGGACATTTCCCCTTATCTTCTTATTTTTTAGTAACGATTAATAAAGCACTTGAATATGTATTTTCATTGACGATATTTTTGATTTTATAGCACCACTCGTCGTAGCCACCTTAAGGCTAGCAATGTATTTGATGCCTTTGATAGAAAACTGTGCAGCCTTTTATAGTCGATTAAGATCCTGAGCACACTTCTACTGACTCACATACATACATGCACATGTATTCTATGTAATGCAAATTTCTAGGAAATTAACTTAATTATATATTCTTGGTCACTTAGGCGACTGTTAATGAAATTTCGAATTAATTTTTCTGACGTTGACTAGGATGGGATTTGTGGGTTGGTTGTTTAATTGATTGATATTGGTAATAGTAGTGGTATTGGTAATGGTGATAGTAATTGAAGGGGTAAAGGAAATGGTGATTGTAATCGTTATAGTAATTGTAGCGAGAATTGTTATGGTAATGGTAATCGTGGTGATAGTGGTAATAGTAATGGTAATGGTAATTGTAGTGGCAGTGGCAATGTTAAGGGATTTTAATGGTAATGGTAGTGGTAATGGTTAACGTAAAGGTATAGTAATGGTAACGGTAATGGTAATGCTGATGGTAATGTTGCTAAAGGTTATGGTAATAGTTATGGTAACGTCCATAGTAATGGAATTCGCTATGGTAATGGTTATTGTAATGGAAATATTATTGGTAGTAGTAATCGTAATGGTGATGGTCATGGTTATATGACAAAGGTAAAGGTATGTTCACAAAAATCGTTTTTGATTCGTAATATGTGATACAGGAAAGACTAAATTGTATAAAAAATGTATACACAATTTATGTATAAAAAAATGGTTTTCCAAACGTGAATCCCAAACGATAGATAAGGCACCACTTGAATCTGCGTTGGAATAACTGGCGTGAACAATTTTTAAAGGTCGGACTTGCTGAAGTAAGTAAGCAGAGCTTGGTAAATGCAATTAAATTACAATTGAAGGGGTTAGAATTAAAAGGATCTAAGTAGATCTGATATTTTTTTGAGATAATTAAGGTCAAAGTTGATTACTTATTGTAAATGATTGAACGCACTTAGTGGCATTGTGCTACTATGATAAATGGCCGAGTAATCATAGTCAACTTATGTACAGAAGACTGCATCACTCCCCATACAAAAAAAAAAACGGTACTGTTCTTCCACTGGAATTATAAAATATGTTACATTTTAAGACTTCCGTCAAATATCTCGCAAAAATATTAAGATTTACGTGAGCTAGACCGATTTTAAAATACCTCCAAAAATTTAGTTTTTTATTAATAACAAGTAAGAAAGTCTAAGTTCGGGCGGAGCCGA
>NW_016158534.1:88397-114544 GCF_001687245.7 Rhagoletis zephyria | reverse complement strand
GACGGACGGACAGACAGTCACCGCTTAATCGATTTCTCTTTTCATTCTGATCATTTATGTATACATTTGTCTATATCTATCTCGATTCGTTTTGCCTGTTACAAACAACCGTTATGTGAACAAAGTTATAATACCCTTGTGCACAAGTGCGCTCGGGTATAAAAACAGGTTTTTTTGTAATATATTTTGAAAAAATTATCTCAGATGCCTGAACAGTTTAAGCTTAAAAAGTTTGCGTAAAAATATTTACAAAAAATGTTCTGCGGAATCATAACAATCAGATTTTTGATGCTGTTTTTGCAGTTTTTCAAAGACTGGTTTAAGAAAAACTTGAATAACTCAGCCAAAACCTTACCAATGTAGACTTATGAGGTATTATTGGTAAGGTATTTTCTACCCCTTTTAATTTCTTTGCGAATAAGCTCATTCAAAGTATGAAAGAGGAAGGTAAGATAAACGAGTGTCATTCCATGTTGAGCTAAGATGCGTTGGTATTGCATAAAGAAAAAATTGGGACCTGAATGAGATTTTTGCAACGAAATAAAATGGGTGAGAAATACCTTTCCACATATATATCGGTAAAGTTTTGGAGCTGTTATTCAAGATTTTCTTACTCAAATCTTTGAAAAAAACTAAAAAAAACAGCATCAAAAATCTCATTATTACACCTTGCGACAAAAACCAAAAATTTTTAAAACACACGAATAAATCAATACATCCAAAAAACTGAATTTGAAACGTAGCTTTCAGAATTTGAATTGCAACTTTCTGAATTTAAAATGGAAAATCTAAATTCGAATTGCAACTTTTTGAATTTAAAAAAGAAATTCGAATTGCAACTTTCTGAATTTAAAAAAGAAATTCTAAATTCGAATTTCTGAATATGGATTACAACTTTCTGCACAAAAACTGAAAAAAGTGTAGACCACTCTAATGTAGGTACATGTCTTAATTAACATCTTATAGTTTTCTTATTACTTATGTTCAGTCGATAGCGTTTCATTGGCGCATTGTTACCATCCCACTGGCCTACAGAATTTCAATTTTATAAGTCACTCGCGAGCCCACGCGTTACGCGCTTCATTGAGCAATTAACGACGGTCAAGGATAACGAAAGAAAAAAAAACTGCTTGACAGTGAAATTTGTGGAAAAATGTCTAAGCTTCCTTTAGTTAATCGAAATTGTCTGCAATCAGTGTATTGAAATAATTAATGCTGCATAAATTACGATTCAAGGATGAGGCTAACAAAAGTAAAAGCGGCTATAAAAGCCTTAGCTGCTTCGAAGAAACATCATCCAATTCATCAGCAGCGAAACAGTTCGGACAAAGTTAAGAGCCGGTGAAACGCAAGACTGAAAGCAGAAAAACCCAAAAGCTACTGTGACATTACCAAAAAGATTTAAAATGTCATATCGTGGTCGCTCGTACACAAATTTCGGCTTGTTGACCAGACTGTGCTTCATGCTCGCACTGGCTTTGATTTTCCAGCTAAACGGAATACATGGCATGTAAGTAGATTTGAAAATCACATACCTTCACATTATAAGAAAGTGAAAATAACATTGTTTCTTTTTTCTCGCATCTTACAGCCCATTTTTTCCAAAACCTATTGACTGTGGTCCGCCCAATGTTTATCCTGAGCTCTGTGTTCATGGTAAATTGAATATTTTGTGTAGTAGGAAGTTTATTTATTTTTCATTCAACAAATGTTTCTAGGTAACTTCAGTGTGAATTTCAACCCTGAGTTCTGCCTTGCACGCACAATATGCTATAAGGGTCTGGGTGAGTCCTGCCAACAGTATGGAGAGGCAAGCGATTGCAAGCCAGGCTTATACTGCAGCTGCGACCGCTGCAGTCGAAAATTGACGCTCTGCGGCAGCAATGTACCCAAACTTTCGCCTTGGGCAGAGTTTGCGAAACGCATGCAACCAAATCTGCAGGAATACGGTTTTTAAGATGACACATTTGGTTGTCGGCTGTTGGGTGTTAAACAATTAATTAAACGAAAACATAAAATGCAGGCTCAGCTTGAAAGATATACATTTGTTTATGCACTATAATATGTAGTACTCGTATAACTAATTATTTAATATTTAACTAGAAAAGAATAGTGACATCTGGCAGCCACTATGCATATATATAATGACTATGACTTAAAATATTAAAACCATTCACGAAATGTCGTATAAATATTCGTATGAAATCATTTACATTACTCCTGAAATAAAGATACCGGCAATTGAAGAAAGTATTCTATCTGTAGACGTTTTTAAAGCAACACAACTTAAAAATAATGGTACCTAGGAATATTCCCAGTTCAGCTCCATCTAATTCGAAATTTTATTTTATTTGTGTGCAAGAACTCTCTCATTTAGTTTTTGTATGAGATCTGCATCAGGCTGAAATACTCATATTTGTACCAATGTCAGGATGGATGACACGGGTATTAGAGCCAAAGCCATGCATAATCTCCCATGCGCACTTTAGGGACTACAGGCCTACTAGCCTTACTTTGTTGTTTGTCCTGTAGAAATTCAGATGGAAGCAAACTTTGGCGAAAAGAAATAGCGGTGTAGCCTGCCCTATACATTGTAACACGGTTAGGAGTAGCCCTTGAGAATGGTGAGTTCGGGTTGGAGGTATTCCTTTATGTAGCTGAGGCACTTGGTACAAACAAACTATTTTTTGAAGGAATAAACGCTGCACTTTCAAACCGGATAAGCAACACGATGAATTGCAGCAGTGTCAAGGAGTAATGCGGTATGCATAAGACCACCAAAATGGTCAGCAGAGGTACCCCACAGGTGGCGCTTTTTCGCCACTACTCTGGTCTGGTGGGTGGGTGGTCAATAAGTTATTCAGGAAAATGGAAGGTAGTCTTGCTGAACGCTCAGCATACTTAGCCAGTGTCCCCGTCATTGTAAGAGAGAAGTAGGAATGGCAAAAATATATAAAATAATCGATTAATTAATCGCGTGATTAATCACAAGCCAAACAAATTAATTGCAATTATTGAGAAATAATCGATTAATCAAATTTTTGAAGGTACTTTTTTACGCCAATCTATATATGTACAACTAGTAATGAAATGCTCTAAGTATTTATGTTATCAGGCAGCAAGTCTAAGCTTCTTCGAATACTACTTGCATAGTCCAAACACTGAGACAGCTATGCTACCAGTGGCCTCAATTCCGCAATATTAGCGGCGCTAAATCTAGCATAAGTTGGCCCGTTGTGTCTCATTGATTCCAATAGTGGTAACCCATCGAACATTATTGAGGTGGTGAGTAAAAAAATAACTTTAGCAGAGACAGCTTTACATATAAATCAAGCCGCAGATCTTAACTCTTCTCCGCAAACCCATCTTCTCCAGCTCGTCTAGCAACCCGTTCAGTTCGGTGACTGCCTAACTACATTTACATATTTACCCTTATGAACAAAAGCTAAGCAATTGCGGTTTTTTGAAATGTCAGCCCTTTTGATTAAATTTATTTTGCATTGAAATTTTAAGAAACAAGCAATTTCTTAGTTATTATTCATAACCCATCAACAGCACCTATTTTAGTTAACACGGGGAGTTAGTAACAGCTCTCTGCTATTTGAACATTTAACCTTTAAACTACAGTTTAATGTTAGTAACATGCCAGTCAGCAGTGACATAACATTTCCGCATGCAATTCAGCTGGCTACTTTACAGTGACTGCAACGATCTTCACATGTGCACCTGTTAATTCAAAATGAATCAAACAAATAGCTAGCCAACTATCGAACCAGTCGACCAGTCTGCCAACCAAATTAACAACTATCCACCTAAACAAACACCTCAACAACCA
Source organism: Rhagoletis zephyria (assembly GCF_001687245.7). Classification (NCBI taxonomy): domain Eukaryota; kingdom Metazoa; phylum Arthropoda; class Insecta; order Diptera; family Tephritidae; genus Rhagoletis; species Rhagoletis zephyria. The sequence continues at coordinate 110,709 of NW_016158534.1, read as the reverse complement.
TTCCAACAACAAAGCCATGAACAAAAAAAAATTTACAAAAACCAGTTTTAAATACGCTAGCATTTTGTTGTTTGCCATTATTCCAATGCCATTGCATTCCGCCGGCTTTTCAGGTGTTCTCGACTACGGTCTGCACTTGTCTCTCGGTCTCNCCCCCCCCCCCCCGCCCCCCTTACTAGGGGGCCCCACGTTGCCCACAAATAAACACGTTTTTGTGTTGCCGTTGACGTTGTACGTTGTGATTGAAACGCAGCTCGGTTTACCTGCGCCTACTGGCAGTTGCTCGCTCGCGCTGATTGTCGCTCGTCGGCTTTTTTTTCTTATCTGTATTTTGTATGTTTGCGGTCCTCGGTTCTGGAACCGCTCGTTCTCTCATTCCTGCTCCAAATCAAGTGTGCGTTCTCGTTCATACATATACATACTTATTTGTTTGCATTGTTGCAATTGTTGTTGCAGCTGCTGACACGGGGTGCTTGCAATTCGAGCCTTTTCGGTAGGGCTATTGCTGTTGCTGTAGCTGCCGCTGTCGATTTTTGGGTCTCCATGTGCAACAGGTGAATTTAATTGAATGGAAACGTGTTAAATTTTTGGTTGATTTCAGTTTGGATGAAGAATTTAAGTTAAAGAAGCTTAAATTTAAGGCTCTATGAAATACATCGTAGTTGTGCATTGGTATGAAAATTTTATTGAAGCAGTTAGGGGATTCGAGTATACATAATGCTAATGTGAAGACATTTCAAATGGTATTTAAGTGAAAAGTAAAAAGGGTTTTTCGTTTTTCGGATGAACAAAAATCAAGATGTTTTTCTCAGAAATTGGAGAATGTGGGCAAATGGAAAAAATCAGAGAAAGTGTGCGTCAGTGTTCATAAAATCTTTAATTCCTACGCGAATAACTGTAACTCGTGTATTAGCTGCGACTAAGTGCTGTTCAAGAAGAAATCACATTTTTGCGGGCAATAATTTCACGCCTAGAGAAGACTCTGGACTGTTTTTAGAAATTGCAAATTTCATAGCAAAAAACCAAAATAATGTTCTCAAATTTTTCTTACGTTGTAATATTGTTAAAACCATATGAATGTGATTTTGAAAATCGACCAAAAATTTTGTAAGTGATCAAAAATCGCAAATATTGCCAAAAAAATATGTACTGAAATACATTCAAACTATAATCAAATATTACATAGTGCTTATCATAACAATATGACACCCACATATTGACATGTTTTGACTATTTACTATTATTTTAAAAACATAGTTCATTCTATTTAAATCCAACTCTAAAATTTTGTGCAAAAATTAAAAAAAATATCAACAAAGTTTCATCCAGGGCATATGAAACAGTTGAAAGTTGCATTAGAACGAAAATGTAAAGTGTCAAAAATCTAAAATTTTTTAAAAGTCATAGTAGATCATGTGAAATATAAACGAAATTTTGAAAAAAAGTGGTGCCACTTTCTTTCTTCCTAATTTGTTGCTTCCAACAATGCTTTGCATTGATCCATGCTTTGCAAGGTCCAGTAAGCGTACGTTCCAAAATATGGAGTTAAGTCGCTGCTTTTTATGAAAAAAACGTTTCCCAAAAAAAAACTTTTTGGCAATTTAGAATTTTTGAGAAAAAACTAAACACAATATTAAACACACTCGAGACCAAATAATTAAAAAAAAATTAAAACAACTGATCTGCTGATACTACCTGTTCGTTTTATCAAAATTCAAACTTTTTTTTAAGAAATTTTTAGAAAACGTTTAGGAATGTCCTGTTATAGCCTATTTAATTCTATTGAAATAAAGTACAATTTTCAAGTAGATAGATACCTAAAATCGGAGACCTCTTCTTTCATAGGGCCATCCTTTTTATCACGCTTTTATTAGCTCGGGATGTAACTATGTAATATTGATGCGCCTAAAAGATGCAGCGATTTCCATTTTCAAGTTACATGCCTGATGACAGTATGAATTTGAATTGCTTTAAACTTGCATTCTTAAAGTAACCTGGTGACAGTACGAATGGAAGTTTTAATAGCGAGGTTTTAGTTTTTTAAACAATAATTTTATTTGTACAAATTTGAAGTTTGCATTTATGAGTTTTTTTTGTTTTGTTTAGGAATGAACTAAATCTGTCTAAGGAAATAATTAAAATTTAATAACAAAAATTATATTGGTTTCGTATAGTTATTATAATCACTATAAATGTATATCGTCTTTTAAAGTACAAAACTGCATTTTGTCATTCTGCAAAACCGCGTAACTGACATTTGTTGCCAAAAATTGGATTTGCTCACGCAAGCTCTTGCCTCAATCCTTATCCATTCGTCCTGAAATATACTAGCCTGAAATGCGATTGTTTTATAAAAAAGAGAACCATTTTGAAATATGAGTGTTTTTAGTCTCTAGAAAATAATTTATGCAAGCACACATACGCGGTTTTGTACTTTAAACGACGATATATGAAAATAAAAACATTAAAAAAGTGATTATTTTTAAAAGCTAGCAAACCAGTGTTGTTTTGAACTATCGTTCTCTTAATGCAATGAACTGTTAGTGTTTGGCCGAACTTCTTCTCTTATTAGTCGAACCTAAATCCAACGAAATGCATTTCGAATGCTATAAAAACGACCAAAATATGTCCACAGTGCCGACTTAAAAATAATAATTTAAAGAAAGTGTAACCATTTGGAACGACGAAACGCACAATGTATTAATAAAGGGGAATCGTTTTAAGTGACAACTTAGCTAAAAATTAAAAGGGGATTTAAAAATACTTAACCAGTAGGTACCTACAAACAAAATTTCATGTGTCGTATGATTTTTGCATTCCGGATGAAATCCCACTTTGTGACCGATAAACCAAACAAACTTATGTTTAAGTTTATTAAAAAAATGCATTTTCTGTTCAAAAGTTTTAAATGGCTTACATGGAAAAACTAAAAATGATTATGTTTGAAAAAAGTAGATTACTTTTTTCTTTGTGTAGATTTTCACAATGGCGATTATGGATTTTTTCAACACGCGCATTTTCCTTTGTCAGATTTTGCTGCAGTCCATTTTTGAAACGATCTACTTGATAAGTTTGGTCCAATTCCTGGTCAAAAGTCTAGTCTCGTATGTATTGCAATCAGTGTCTTGTTTTTTGAGTTTTAATAAAGCGGCTGTTCCATATTATACGTAACAAGATTCAATGGACTTCGCCCAATTTTATACCAAAACTGGCATAAATGGACTTAAAAAAGTGTTAGCATTTTTATTTGTTAAGATTTATGAGCGCGGCAAGTTTCGATAAAATTGTCAAATGAGTCAACTAAATTCCTTTTTATAATCTAATTACAAAAATGAGGTATCATCGGATAGATATCCTAGATTATCGCTGAATCCATCATAACCCGATTTTCGTAAAATCTACGAAAATGAGATAACTGCATCCAAGTTGCTACGTATTCATTCAAAGTATATGCTACGTTAATAGATATTCGGATTCAGTGATAGTCAATCAGGTCAGAACCTGCACTTCCGAGTGAATTTCAATCCCTGCCAACTTGAATTCAAAGCGAGTTAGATTGAAATTCACTCGGAGGTGAATTGCAGAATCTGCCGGAATATGTTCGTACAATTCACGAAAAATCGGACTTAAGTCGACAGGAATTATTGATTTTGAATACAGATTTACATAATTGTTATTGCTAAAGTTGTTAATAAGAATAACTCAACACCTATGGCTTCGTTAAAGGCCTCGGTATCGGGACAGGATTCTCTAAAGATATCGCATATTTTGTCGAGTTTTTGGCTCACAAGTGGTGGAAACTATACATAGCTTTACACAGCGTCTCAACGTCAAACGATTTTTATGAAAAACTTTATCACGGTAAACGATATGCGCGAGTCCAATATGAAACTATTCTCAGTGGCTGAATCAATGTCTGCCTCTGCTTCTATAGAATATAAAAGAGAGTAAGTGAATTAAGTAAAGGAACATAATGGCACTCGATGCAAGGTGAATACATGAAATTCGTTCATTTCAGAAATGGCCAGTGATACAAACTTGTAAAATAGTACAGAGGCTTTAGACTCACTACTATAAATCAAAAATAGAGAGTAGACTGTTGGGGATTGGAGCAACACGCTTCTCGAACCCAGCTTGCCTACAATAGATCCCACTTTCTTCGATGTCAGCCCGCAAACTGTGCCATAAATAGGCATACAACTTTTGGGAAATACATAACGAAGCAGGTCGCGGGGATTTCTTTGACTAAACTAAGTTATCAAGGGTTTTGTGTCACCACGAGTGGCAAGTGTCAAAAATTCAAATTCAAGATAAAACTTTGTTATACTCCAGTATTTGGCCCTTATTTCACACATAAAAAACAAATGAACTTTAATCTGCCTGAGGAGTGAGCTATATTATAAAATGATTTCTTTATAATTTGATGCTTCTAAATCGGAAATCGGACTTGTAGCCCACTAAATGTTAGGTACCCACTTCAGCCCCACATTCCTACTTATTTTATAATTAAATAACCTGTGTAGCTATACTGTGATTAAACATAACTTAAACTTTACTAGCACTAAGCAGCTTTCACCAAAATCACTTCAAAAGCCTTTCTGCCGAAGCTAACAAACCAAATAAATCGCAGATTCATCAAAAACATTCCTGCATCCTTATAGGCTTGCTTCCACCAAACGACCGCAATCAATAAGTTTGAGAGGCAATCAAGAACTCAACAATAAATTGGTGAAAAGCGAGATGCAACTAGCCAAATAGCAAACTAGCAAACAAATGCAGCCAACGATAAAGCAAAAATTACAAAAAAAAAAGTAATAACAAAAGTGAAAAAAGTGCCACACGCTTACGCATCGCCAAATCAATGCGTCAGACCATTTGTGCAACTACAATGCGCCATCACGCAGCGCTAATGACATTTGTAACATTGCAGTGCCACGGGACATGGCCAACCGTCGTCCAGAGTCTCCATGTATGTAGTTTACTTTTTGCGTGGCGGCGGCACGCAATGCCATATACTCGTATACTAAGAGTGTACGCACGCCGTTGCTAACGGTACAGCCATGTGTTTACGATATTGCGGTGAAAAAGAAAACAACAAATAATAATAAAAAAGTTAGCAACAGAAAGCTGAGCGGAAAAAAAACACCCGAACAAATTGGCGTTAGTCCCCTGACCCAGCTGCTTCTTGCTCCTCTTCTTCTTCCCTAACAGAAGAAAATTCAATCAGCGAACGCTTTTTGTGCCACAACCATTGCAACGTTGTTATCTGTTTGCTGTGGCCGTTGCCGTTGCCGTTGCCGTTGCCGTTGCCGTTGCCGTTGCTTTAACTGCATTTGCTTCGTTCTTTATTTTCTCGCTGTTGGCTGTTGCATCTGTTTGTCTGCTTTTGCCATTTGGCGGCATAACAGTTGACCTCATTTCCTTCGGCGGCAACGGCGGCTGCGATTGTTGTTGGGTCTTGTGCGCCAGCCAGCCGCAAGCAGTAGGCAACACCAAAACAAAAAGCGTGGCAAGCCAAACAGCTGGCAAGCAGATTTTGTTGCACAGGTCGCCGCCGCCGCCGCCACTGCCATGCCACACTCACACGCACATAGCGCAAAGTCAAGCCCCATCAGCGGTATGAGACTGCTATTACTTGCGCACTACCCCGCTCGTAGTCGCTGCGCTGCTGTCAACTTGTTGCTGAAGTTGCAAGACAACTTTTACTCAACAGCAGTCTATACCAGGCGCATTTTATTTTTCTTTTTTTTTTGCAACATGTCTGCTGCTACAACTTCGTGGAATTTCGTTTCACTCGTGTATTGAATTTTTTGTGCTTTTGTTATAGCAATTTTTCTGGCTGCAAAGCGTGGGTGTCTGCATTAATGAAATTCAAATAAGTTGCGCCAAGGAAATATTGATTTTGCTGCTCATCTAGGGAAAAGTGAAATTCGCCAATGAGAAAATTTTTTTTACTTGGACGCTCCTTAGAAACAGTAAATTTTCGCAGTGTGTTTTTGAGCATATTTGCGACTTGTAACGTAACCTCATACAGTAATGATGGCCGATTACTGGCCGAGTAGGTAGACTGCTGGCTATGGCGGCTGGGGTCGTTGGATCGAATCCCAGTCGAAGAAGTCTGATGGGAGATGTGGTGATCTCCGAATTAGCTATAACTTCTATCAGAAATGTAAATTGTGGTTTTTTTCACAAAAAGTTGTATTAAAAGCGGTCTCAAGCTCAATAAAATTGTTGAATAAAAATTAAAAGAAAATTAAGTAAAAAAATTATAAAACAAAATTTCTAAAAATTAAAATATTCTCTTTTAAAGCAAGAAAATTTAAAAATTAAATTAAATAAGAATAAAAAGTGAAATTAAAAAATAAAACAGTCCCAGAAATTTAATTAAATTAAAACATAATTATTTTTAAAAGGAAAAAGTTTAACGATAAAAAAATTAATTAAAAAAGGAAAAAATACCAATATAAAAGGTGCTATATTTTTAAATGAAATAAGAAAACAGTTCTTTTTAAATTTGTAAATAAAATTAAAAAGAAAAAATAAAAAAGATACATAAATTAAATTTCTAAAAACTAGATTGAACTTAGAAAATCAATATTTTCTTTTTAAAACAAAAAAATCTAAAAAGAAAAATTGTTTAATTAAAAAATAAGAAATATTTCGCTGCCCGAGGATTCGAATCTCGGATCTCTCGAATGGCACGGAAGTGCTTTGCTCATGTAGTAGTTTTTATATCTCCATTTGGAACATCCACAATTGCTTTTCGTCAAAAGAACTATTCAGCATGGAAGATGGCAACAGAATTTTTTTTTTTGTAAGACTTTCGTGCCAGAATAAATAAAATCTTTCAAACTATCTACCTTAGTGTCTTTCAATTGTCATTCAAAATTCTTGCAACTATCCTAACCAGAATTGACCTATCAAATTACTTTTTTGATTTATGTATCGGCGAGGTACAAGTTAGAAAATAGGCTTTTACAAGTAAGCGCAATACCCAGAAATTGTAACCACTACAAGCGTACACTTTAAAAAAATTATTGTGAGAGGGTGCGTATTTCGAAAACAATTGAGTTAAGAGAAGAGATGATGACAAAATAAATAAATTCAACGGTTAAAAGCTCTACATACAACCGAATAAATATGCAAGCATAGGGAAAACCAAGGCACAAAGAAGAAAATGGTAAATTATTTGGTCCGAAATGGCATAAGTATTTTATATATAAAGTAAAGTTTTTAATTCACCTATGGTAACTCGCAACAAGAAGAAGGGTACTAGAAACCCACAATCGGAATGTATCCAACGATTGCCAACAATAAATAGAAATAAGTTGAAAACCGGTCATAAATGAGCCATTTGTTTTGAAAGTGGAATAAATAATTTCCTACCACCTGATTTAAATGGTTGGTTACTTCTAACTGAAAGCATCTGTAAATCGTTCACTGTCATAAGCTAATGGAAAAACTTTTTACCTTTGGCTGATGATAAATGATAACTGAAGACATACGGCATGATATGACCTATGCCACTTTCAAAATAAATAAATAATAAATATTTGACTTTTCTCTCAACAACCATTTGACAAATTCAATTCTCAGTTAATTTAATCCCTTACCATAAAAGTTCCCCCATCGCTTTGGTGGATTACATATATAAGTATGTATGTATACATGTATGTATATATATATGCTTGCAGTTGTGTACATCATTACGAAAACGAATTCAAAATAAAACTTAACTTTGGATACATATTTAAATAAAGAAGCCCTGCTGTGTGACAAGTGTATTATCAAGGAATAAACATTTATCTTCGAGTGTTGCTTTGCGCCATAGATTTACTAATGCCATCTGATAAATATTTATAATGTACAATAAATGAAGACCCTAAGGTATTAGGTGAAGAGATGAATGGGTATAGAAAATAAGGTACAAAGATGTTTTGTATACAAAAGTATTAATCGCTTCCCTCGTTTTCCATGGCTATCGCTTTTCAAGCCCGTGGGTGCTGGGTCTAGCCGTTTTAGTTATAATTTATTTAATTTATTTTTCTTGCTTTTGATGTTTTCGTATCTGACTTCTAAGCAATGATTGTTTAATATTTTGAATTTTTTTAATTTCAGCTGTTTGGGTACACTAAACTCGTTATTGGGGAATCTTGCTTTAACAAAATACTAAATAAATTACTCAATACGCTCGAAACAAAACCTACGTCACCGGGTGCAAGCGTGAGCCATGTGCATACTTTAATACATACATACCCAAAAAAAATATCAAATTTATAAAAATATGTTTGCTAATGCTTAAATCGCCTAAAGATCCATAACATAAAAAAATATATATTTACATATTTACTCCAAAACAACAATACATTAAATTAAATTAACTAAACAAGCTAACTCAACAGAAAACATACATACACATTTTTCAGCAGGTAAGTGTTTATCAAAAGTAAATATCGAACTTAAAACTAGAATATTTATTTATTTACTTTTGTTAAGATGTATTCATAATGATTAAATGCACATATACTTACAGCAAATACAAATTTGTTTATTTTTATTTATGTGCAAACCTACGCTTTTTAATAATTAATTACTTATATTTCCTGTGGTTAATATGTATGTATTGTTGAATATGCAAATAAGTAAATATAATCAATGCTTGACGAAGCACCCACATTTTTTGCTACTGGATTACGTAATTTAGATGCTGGTAAGAAAAAGCAATTTGTAATAAGCATGCTAAAGCTTTCATCACGCTAAAGGGAAGTGGTTTCCTCCACAATCACTGAACCCCGCTAATCAAGTTCTACAGTCCATGGTACAAGCCTCACAGTCCTGAAAAATCGGCACCTTCTTATCCACGCCGACTTAAGTCCTGTAAGCTCTACCTAATTCAGGGACCGAACATAACAGTTATTGATGAAAACTGTCATTGAAAAATTCACTTTGAAGGAAATGTTCTACAACTAATTGATACATAACAATCGATTTCTTTTTTCGCCGATAATCAAATTTGAAAATAAATTTTATTTGTTGTTTGTATGCAAAATTAAAAAATAAATCCATTTTTTTCGAATTTTATTTTATAAATACAAAATATGAATAATTTTTGATATTTATCTAAATAATCTACAAATAACAGTTATTTTTGATTTTCCTATTATATGTCTTAGATAACAGGTATGTGAAGTCCTTTATTTATAAAAGTCATATATAAAAATTAGTCATTGACTTCGACTTTTAGAAGTCATCAATATAAATCAGTCACCTACATTTATTTTTTGAGTTATACGTATAAAAGTCATTGTCACTCTTCGCAGTTAAGAAGGTGTTGGAGAACAAAAGTTTACTACGCCTAATACAAATGACTTTAAAAAGTATGATTTAAAAATAAAAGTCAGTGATCTATTTATATTGATGTCTTTTAAATTTAAATGTCACCGACTGATTTTTATTTATGACTTTTATAAAGAAAAGTTTTCAATAACTCTTATCTAAGACATACATATAATTTCAAAATCAAAAATAACTGTTACTTGCAAATTATGTAGATAATTAACAAAAATAGTTGTTATTTTGGATTTACAAACCAAAAATCAGAAATAACTGTTATCTAAGACATATAATTTAAAAACCAAAAATAACTGTTATTTGCAGATTATTTAGATAAAAACCAAAAATAATTGTTATTTTGGATTTACAAACCAAAAATCAGAAATAACTGTTATCTAAGACATATAATTTAAAAACCAAAAATAACTGTTATTTGCAGATTATTTAGATAAAAACCAAAAATAATTGTTATTTTGGATTTATAAACTAAAAATCAGAAATAACTGTTATTTAAGGAGTAATGAAATAAAAGTCAAAAAATAATTGTTAAGGAGCGATTTTTTTAATAAAAGTTGTAACTGTTACAGTCCCTGAAGTCTCCCAACAGAGTTTTAACATGAGCGTAGGTGAGTAGCAATGCAGTTAGGCTTGAAGAAATGAAAGCTTGTAGTGGAATTCGTACCGTGACCCTCTCTGGATATCAACAAATTGTAACAAGCATCTTTGCTCACTCAGCTACAGCCAGACATATAAATGTGGGATTTATACAGATAAACATATACTATATTTGCATGTGTGTGTTGTCACCGCTCTGAATTCTGGGGATGCGTACCCCCATCGTAAACGATAAACAAAAAAATTGAATAAAAAGAGGCCTGTAGTAATTTGTCAACGCAAGAAAAATTTTCATTTCTTGAACCACAGAATTTTATAATAAATAATATTTTATAATATAATATGCGCATACGAATGCTTTTTCGATTCGTTTACGACTGTTTGAAGGCGCTCTACAATTTCAAGCGAAAACTAATCGTAAAAGGCTATCATAAATGACTTTTTAGCCGGTCTTTCTTCGTGAAAATATCAAGTTACGAGTACGTTTTCGATGATTTTGCTTGCTGGGTATGTACCCTGAAATATTCATACTCAGATGTCATGATAGTCAAATACGTGCTTAATAAATTTTTTTATGAAAACAGAATTTTTTAAATACGAATATTTTTAAACGATAATTGAATATAAAGTATTCATTTTTACTATGCATTATTTCGCTCAGTGTACATCCTCACAAGATTTGCATCTAAAACTAAGATTTAAATGCCAAACCATGGCAATGTATTGCAAGCTGAACTTTCAGCTATGAGGGAGACCGCTAGCTGGCTGATTAGCTAGGAATTAATTTGTCAGGCTGTAACTATATTATTGAACTCTAGAAAGCTCTACAACATCACCAAAACCACAAAATAATGTGAGAGTTCTAGCAACACAACGAAAGTAATATTTGCCGAGTCATAAAGTTATACTTGGTTTTCGTCGAGTTAACAGGGGATGGACTGTAGAACCATCGTGGGGTTTAATACGATAACTGTTAACAGTCTGTCGGACGTAAGCTCAATAAAGATCTGCTAACTAAAACGCATCATTATACAAACTAATTGGTCCTCTTGCCCAGTAATAGGTCGGAGTCAACATTGCAGCAACTAAATGATATCACAACGCCTAAGCTTGGCTAGATGAGTGATTGTTGATGAATCAATTAGTAAAGTCAAAGTGGGGTTATACATTTGGAGGCTACAAAGAGAACAGTCAGTGCAAGTGTAGTGAAAAATTATGGATTGGAAGAAGCGACCTCGAAATTAAACACACTAAAAAGAGATATTACTGTAGCAAACTCAACACAATTTTTCCCCGTAAACAGTAAAAGTAAAAGTAGACAAGATATTTTCATGATTGGCGAGCACACGTTGTGGAGTACCACAGTACTCTGTTCGATGTCATCTACTCTTCAGTTTTTTGTATAAACGATATTTTCAACACTTGCTTCCATGTTAGTCTACACACTTACGCTGACGAAGTTCAATAAGATATCTCTCACCACATCAGCATGGTCCAGGATATAACTCAATGCAGCTAAAAAAGATTGGCTGAATTGGTGGCTTGCCTCTAGCATTACGAATATGAGAACGAAATTTATGCAGAAGTAGCTAGTTACATACATAAAAGTTGACAAAAATTTCACAAATTGCTTTGCACTCAACTGTTAATATAAATATTCAAACTGGGTTAATATCTCCTAACCACGAAAAATTTGGTAATTATTAAACTGAACTAAATATTAATATAAATCATTATGGATGATAAGCAAATTATGTCAGTAAAACGATTCTTTGGTAGCATGCTAAAATTGATTTTGCCACAACTAAAGATTTGATACCACTTGGTCCACTTTTGAGCAAGCAGCAGCATTTATTTAATTTTATTTCCATTGAAATATGAATTAGAAACACATCCGACGTATACACCATTTATGAGCAGTTATTAAAAACATAATTATAACAAACTATGTAGAAGAGCAAAGTAGAATAGCAGCAGTTAAAAAAATTGTGTCACAAAATTGATTAACAACAGTAGAGCGCGAAATCTAAGTTGCGCTATTAAAATTAATGTCACTTCCTTCATCAAACAAGGTTATATACAAAAACAAAATAATTTAAATTAAGTAAAAGGATGATTAAGCGGTTGTTAATATACGAAGTGTATAATAAAAATTTTAAAACAAATCACGACATAATTTGCATGCATATTAAGTATTTTTTTATTCAAGCTTAAATTTGTTTTTTGTTTACTCTCCAAATAGCGCTGCTTAAAAATCAACTTAAAACGCAAACACAAAAAAAAAAGTGTTGATATAAAGTTTAATATTGATGCTAACGATGCACATTGGCCTTGAAAATTTTATATACATACGAAATTATTTATAAGGCAGCAACTTTTTTTTAGAGAAAATATAGATATGTTATTCTACTAGGTTGGGTCGAGGAAAAAATTGTTTAACTACCTACCCCCTCATTGTTGAAAACTAACTTCGGAAGAAAATAACCTAGCCGTTGATTGCTTAATAAATTAAAGTTTTCGAAGATCTCAGATTCTATGCTGACTCTCACTGGTGCCGATTTACTCAAAAGGTGAGCATCTAACAGTAATTTGGGTGACTTCGTGCTGCTCGTCACCTTATATGCCGCCTAGTTTTCCATGTACAATCAAGCAAACAGGATTACTAGTGAGAAACCAGTTAAATCTTAATCTCAAAGGTTTTTAGCTGCCACCACGTTTTCGCATAACTTTCTACATGAAAACCGCTCTGCTCTTTTGATACTCTCACTTATAGATCACATGTCCAATCGAATCGGTTTCTCCTGGCTGTCTTACAAAATATTTTTCATTGGCTGCAAATACTGTTATCGATTTACATACATACATTTATCTAAGTATATATCCACGACTGACCCGGTCTAATGTCTGCATACGTACGCATATTTACATATATTGTTTCATACTGTCTCAATTTTAGCTCTATTTGTTGAGGTAATAATTTTAAACTCGTTTTCAATTTACGAGCAAATCTGATGCCATCAGCAGCTAAACAGCTTACCGCCAAAGGCTGCGCCGTAATGCAAACCAAACCGATATGGTGCTTCTTGTTTGTTTTAATAAGTTTTTGTTTTTTAATTTTATTTTATATATAAAAATATGTATGATTATTTCTTGATGAGCATTTTGGCGCTTCTTAAACCAGCGGGCGCCTAAACTGGCTCTTTATTGAGCCACTTGTCATTAGTCTCGCCCACAAAGATTGTTTTCCAGCGAAAAATCTCTTGACTTTCTTTTTCATATGTACAGCTTTGTTATTTGTATTTTATATACTTAATTTAATTTAAATTATTTTAGCAAATATATGGATGTATGTACCTTGCGGCCACGCAAACCCTACCGCCACTTAAAAAAAAAATTTTACATAATATTTGTTAAGGTTGTTCAAACTATATCGAAAAATATGTACGCAAATAGAAATTTAAAACCTTGTAAAAAGTAACAAATTTTATTCAAAATTTCAGACTTTGTAATCAACATTAAAAAAAAAATATTTTTTTTTATTTACAAAAGTGAATATACCAAATTTTTTAGTGGTGGTAAGGTAATATGTAATTTAAATTAATTTAAATATATAAAATACAAATAACGAAGCTGTGCATATGCTAAAGATAGTCAAGAGAATTTTCGCTGGAAAACAATCTTTGTGGGCGAGACTAATGACAAGTGGCTCAATATAGAGCCAGTTTAGGCGCCCGCTGGTTTAAGAAGCGCCAAAATGCTCATAAAGAAATAATCATACATATTTTTTATACAAAATAAAATAAAAAACATATTAAAACAAACATATAGCACTACCTCGGTTTGGTTTGCATTACGGCGCAGCTTTTGGCGGTAAGCTTTTTAGTTACTGATGGCTTCAAATTTGCTCGTAAATTGAAAACGAGTTTATATTATTGCCTCAACAAATAGAGCTAAATTTAGGCCCATTAAATTTTAGTATTATAATCTACAAATTTTAAGTTGCCCGAAAGTTTTAGTGATTTTTTTATTTTTTATTTATTTTTATTTTTTTTGCCGACGGTCTCTGTGGGCAACGCAAGCATTTTATATTTGAAAAACAGCTCAACTTCGCATGGAAAACCAATTTTCAAAATCAACTAGAATTTAGAGCTACTTCAAACTTGCACTTTATTATACTAAAATTTAATATTTTATTAGAGCGCATACCCAAAATTTTCTTAAAAATTTTGATTAAGAAGGTAGAAAGTTTGATGGCAACTTGATGAATTTTTCTAAATGTTGTACAAAGTTTTAAACCTTAATTTATAAAGTTTTTTTTTCAGTATGAAGAATATATATAAAAGAAAACTAATATTTTTGAAAAAAGAGAAAGTAGAATTTTGTAAATAAACAATATTTACAAAATTCTACTTTCTCTTTTTTCAGAAATATTAAAGCAATATCTATCATAAATACGCTAAAATAAATTTTCTCCGCCTTCGGTTGGCGCTTCTACTGGACTGATTGAAACCAAAAAGAAAACCATTTGAATGGTATTTTTCCAAAGATGAGAAGATTTTTTTAGGTTTCAAAATCTGTTGAAAATCTTGGCTAAAATCGTCGTGTAAAAATTTGTGTATAGTTGTTGTTGCAATTGGAGTTGCTTTTGCATTTTGTTTTACTTCGTATCTGAAATTAAACTTTGTAATAAAGGTAAATGTGATGACGGAGAAACAAATGATAAAATGTTATTTAGTTATCGAAATTTATAGATTTAGTTCTCGAAATTTACGGAGAGTTATTGAGCTATAAAAATGTATGTGATTATCGAAATTAGTCAATTCGAGTCGAGTTATCGCTGCACATCAAATTTTATCGAGTTGCCAGAGTGTAACGAGCTATCGAAATTCGTCTATAGCTTTCGGAAACTATGAGGCTATCAGAAGTAACCAAGTCATCGAAACTTATAAATATATCTAAAGTTTATCAATTTATCGATTTACATATATCGAGGTGAATATATTTTTGTGTTATCGAAATATATCCAGCCCACGAGACATACAGCTAAGAAATTTATCGAAATTAGTCGAGTTATCGAATTTTGTAGAGCTTTCGGATTTTAATAATTCTTTAATTCATCGAATTATCGATATGTATCAAATTGTCGAAATCTATCGTTTAGCTGCAGTGTATCGGTTCAATATCATCTTTCCTCCAAAGACCTTCAAAGATGTTTTAGTTCCAAAGCAGAAGTTTTTCCGGTAAGTAGTCTTGTACTTTATAAGTTAAACGACATGCTAAGTTGGAAAATTTCTTCAAAGCTCTTGATAAACTAGAAAAATTTTCGAATTTCGACAGTAACTGGCACTCCTAGGATAAATACTTACAATTTTGAGGTTAAAGTATGCTTTCTATGCGCCACCTCACTATTAAAATTATCAAAATAAAATAATGTACTACATTGGCGGCGTACATTTTTGCCCTTTCTAATTTGTGATGTGCGTCTTAATCATAAAACTTTACGCCGCCTCCGAGCGGAAAATGGTTTTTATGAGAAGCGGTTTTATGACTAAAATACACACGGAGGTTTGCTATAGTCTGCCGAAAAAGAGCTTTGCCAAAGATCGAAACCAGGCCTCACTCGGCTACAGCGGCTGACAAAAAACGTATATTTAAATTAAAAAAATAATAATTAGTTTTTTAGTGAGTGCTGCTGGAAAAAGTAACTACTAACTAACATACTAAAAATATTGAATTCTAAAAATAGTAAGTAGATAAACATTATTGAATTTAGGCAGTTACTTGTCTATCATTACTTCCATAATAATGCATTCATTTTGATTAGTATTTTTTTTTTCTTTTCCATCCTTTCATTTAATATTTCATTCACTACAAAATATTTTTTCATTAATTACCTTCAATTTTATACTTCTTTCCTTTCATCATTTATTATCTTAATTTTTTGGAAATTTAGTAAGAATAAAAGAGCTCTCAAAAAAAAACTGTTCATTATAACTTTACAAAATGTGATCTTACTTTCATTTCATTTTCAAACTTCGGCAACACACAACCTATAATAACAAACAGACAATTACCACATAAGTACTTACCGGCAAAGTGGACTGAAGTTGAAGTTTAAATTATATATAGAATTCCAAGAAATCATTCAAAAGTGAAATTTCCATTATTTTCTGCATTGGCCTTCGCTTTCAACTTTTGAAGATTTCTGGTTTTAACGACTGCGTTCAGTGCAGCGTAACTGTGTCGAAACAGACAGATGGCTAGCCGTTGTGCAGACCACACGGCCACTCATAACATATCTGTAGCTTTTGATCTCCTTCATGCTGACATACATACACATGCATACATACATATAAAAGTATGTGGCAAGAGTGCGAATGGGAAGCCATTGAACGAGTCTTTCCTATTCTAAGATGGCAGATACTTATTTATGTATGTATGTATGTGCATATATTCAGGCACCTACACAAGTAAATTTTTATAATAATTTTTTATGTTATATCTCTCGTTGGCATCTATCTTGGCACATGAAATTGAATTTGGGTTAGCATTGGCAACGTTTGGTAATACGGAGTACATACTTCAGTACACATGTGTAGGTACTTCTACTGGCTGTCTAAATGCATGCAAGCGGCTGGATTGTTGTTGAAACGTGAATATCAAATTTTTATTGCTTTTACAATATTTTACACAACTAAAAAACAGCCTGCCCTAAATTAATAAAACTAAAACAATAAAGATTTATAATTCGTCATGGTTTTTTAGCCAAATTTACTCTTATTTCCATGCACATGTGAATCATCTTGGTGGCGCAGGTTCGCGTCCAAAGTCTTTTGTTTATATTATATGTACTATCTCTATCATGACTCATTTTTCCGGCAGTCGTTTAAATATGCTACCGTACTTAATCTACAACGCATTGTAGCAGTTACTTCAGCACTTATTTATAACTCAACAGCTGGTCTTATTCCAATTACGTAAAATACAAGCAAAATAAATGTATATGGCCAGGTGGCAGCAATCACGCAGGCATAAACATTTAGTATATGCTTGTTTATCTGAGCGAACCGCTTATTATAAAAATTTCACAGACATTTTTAAAATTTAATGTCATAATTGAGCTTGGAAAAAGCGCATCAATCAATTTTGTGCAGTTAGATGCGGCGGCTGCCAAACACGTCTAATTACTTCATTGTTTTCATAGAAAAGTTTAAAGAAATATGCTATGGTGATTTTAGTAGGCAACGTAAAAGAAAAAATCTAAAATTAATTTGAAAGTTAGCCAAGTTGTTGGTGCTAGGGTGCCTAGTTGTAAATTATTTGTTTAAAAACTTAATTTTCAAAAAACTATAATCTGAAAATAATGGTAAGCAGGGTGCAAAAAAAATTTGATTAATTCATACTTAATAATTCATAGTAATAACAATACACAATTTTTATCAGTCAGTGATAGAAATAACTTTCATTTTGGGAATATACGTAGTGCACAATTTTAAGGCACGACATTTTTGGAAATTAGCTAATTTTTTATTACAAAAATGTTCAGACACCTCTAGAATGTTATCGATTTATACATATATAGATAAGTACTAAGCGAAGGGATTTTTTCCCCAGGACAAAAGATCTCTACCATTCACTCGATTTTCGAAAAGCAGATGCAAAATTAAAGCGCTTGGTCTGTAGGTGTGCAAACTGGTTTTAGTTTTGCGAAAAGAGTTGCCACCTATTGAACAATAAAACTCAAATTATTTAATAATCAATGCTAACATGTAACATGCCATCGTTTGATCTTCCGAAATGCATTGTTATATCAAAGGAGTTGCCACCTTTTAAAAAATTATATTCAAATCATTAAAAAAAAATGAATCAATTACTACAAAATGGGTATCAATCGAAATTCTTTTAAGAAGCCTTGTTACTTAGCAGAATTATATATGGGTTGCCACCTGTTTAAAAAATCATATTAGGTAAGAAAAATATGTGTCACCATATGGGTTCCAAACGAAAGCGGTTTCAGCAGGTAGTAGTTTGAAAATATTTTGAAGAGCGTTGCCACCTGATACACAAGATATGAGAAATATCAAAAATATGAGTTTCAAGCGAAGCAGTGTTAAGAAATCTTTAGTTTAAACGCTAAGAATAGTTTTAAGGTGTTGGAAGAGGGTTTAAAAAGTTAAATTCAAATTATTTAATAAGTTAAATGAATTACTAAAATATGGGTATCAATCGATAAATAAATTTTTTTTTTCTTAACTGTATTTAGCGGAGTTGCTACATGTCTGAAAAATCAAATTCCACTTAATTCATCAGTTAATTAAAATATGTATCGCAATGTCCCGCGAAGGAGCGACTCTATGCAGGAGGGCTGCCCATCTTTTAAAAACTGCATTCAACAATTGGTCTAGTTCCTATCTCCTGCCACTCTTTGAAATTTGTTGCACTGTGTAGTAGATATTGTGATGAGTTTGTTCATTATTATTGTGATATACACATTTTAGCTAACAGATTATTTTCAAGGCTAAAAAACAAATTTTGCATTCTTATTCTAGGCTAGGTAAGGCAGTTCGATGAACATTTTTTTCTAATTTATCTTATGTACATATACATATATGTAACAAATTACTATCATTCATACTCAAGACTAGTTTAAAATTTACCATTTTTTCATTTTCATTTTTCATTCTCAAAACTTTGCTTAATCTATTTAAATAATTGCATGCTACTTATTGAACGATATTTAGTTGCTCAACAAAGCTAATGATCACAAATCTACTTATTCACCATCTCAAGCGCTTTTTGTTCAAATTAAAGTTTTCCAAATATTTTCGCCTCGTTATTTACAGTAACAACAACAAATACTTACAGAAACAATGTCGACAAGAATGGTTTAAAAAAAAAGTGGAAACCACTTAATTGTGGGAAACTGCATGTACTATGTATATACGTATGTATGTGTGAGTTCACTGCCAGCATGCGCAGCCGGTCACACAAATTATAGAACTGTAGTGTAAATACACATACATACATACATAAATACGTCGGTATAAACACATATTTGAAACCACTGGGCTCTGGCTATTAAATTATTTAGCTTTTTTTTCTGTAAATCCGTTTGTCCGCTTGTCTATCGCCGGTAGTCAATGACCGCGTTTAAAAATAATAATAAAAAAAATACTCTGGTAACTCCCGATTGTAATTGGTAAATTACGAGCATAATTACGTCCACTAGTTTTGAGTGTATATATTGTTACTTTTGTTTAAAATTTTATTGACTGTAATTTTGTAATTTGTAATTTGTGCAAATTCAACTATTTGTTCCAGTAATAATTTGCTGTTAGTATAGGTTTATATTTTCACGGTTACTAATTTTATTATTAAGCCTAATTTGTTTTATTTTCCTATGTGCTAGGTAATAAAAATGATGTTTTAATTGTGGGAAAACTACTTAAACTGTTAATCGGGTTACATTAACTGCAATCACCTTATGAAAGTGGCACAACAAATGAGTTTGATTAATGCACTTCTGCCCGTTGTGTCAGATTTGTATTGCCTGTTCACATTCTTATCGTAAGTACACTCACTTTAAAATATCTACAAAATATTTTATTCTAATTTTAGCAAATGTAATTATTTTTTTCTACTCTATAGCTAAAGTTATCACTGCAGCCTAGTCGTTAGGGATACATAAAATTGAACGGTAGCAGCTAGGTTCGATTGCTGGTGTGACCACCAGCAAAGTTGTTAGGATATATTGATCTCAATCCCATAGAGCATATGTTGAATATGCTTGTGAAAAGGATCTCATCTCATTACGTTAGCCCAAAGGATCAGTTAAAAAATTTCCTTCTAGAGGAATAGCCAACAATCGAGAAAATCTATGCCCAAAGACTTGTGGAATCACAGCCAGATCATCTTAAAGCTGTTATTAGAATAAGGTCAATCCAAAAAAATATTTAAAATTAAATTTCTGGCACTTAAAGTATTCTTTTATTAATTAACTCATAAATTAACGACTTTTTTAGCTTTTAGCTAATAATTTTTAAAAAATAACAAATAACTACAAAAGTAGATTGCAAGAAATCTGGCTTGACCAACAAAATGGATACTTTATAACGACATCAAAAAATGTGTCAAAAAAGCAGCAGTAAATAAAAGGATTTACACAGACATATTTAAATGTAAAGAAATCTAAACTTGTTTACTTACCTGACAATACATTCTAAAGATATTGAAAACCGTCAACTGTAAATAAAAATCGACTAAAAACGTGTTCATATAAATGGTAAAGAAATATCTAACTAGAGCAAGTTGTGTCACCAACAAGTGACAGACCAGCATCGTGACTGGTCCTGCTGAGCTGGTTTTACAGTTGTCACCACTCTATCTCTTTTTTTTTATTTTTTCTTTTGCCTTGAAGTGCAACTTATTCATAAAATCAATGAACTGGACGTGCATAGATCTTTATCAATTGTTTAAGTTCTGAATTAAATGTGTTGCTGTTGTTATAGATTTACATTGCTTAATATGTGTTTACACCCACAAGTGAAAAGAAAATAATAAATTATATTTGCATTGTAGGATACGAGCAATGTATGCAGATACTTTTTTCAATGCCATACAAGCATGCGAGCATATCTGCTGCAATAGGGGTGACCATTTTTTATTAGTATTTTATTTTTAGTATTTACCATGCAAGTTTCAAAGCTGTTTGTTTATTTTGTTATACTATGCGCATTCATCTAAATGCGTATAGATAAATTGCCCTAATATATACTTATATCCGCTGAGGCTGCAAGGTTAGAGGTGCCTTGCACCACTCCGTATATCCAGGCTGCGATCTCTGGTCCGAGCAGCATCAAAAAGAAAATCCAATATCCAATCCAATGGCAGGCGAATTCTTTACTATAAAAGGTTCGATCTTTCGATCCGAATAATCGTAAAATGTTCATTGGAGTCTCTTTGCCTTCAAGACAGAGCCGGCGTTCGGTGTGGTTGCACCGATTCGGTTCCTGTGGAAACTGTATCTGTTATGACTTGCTAAACTGGTTCAATGGAACAATAGCCTTCCTATCAAAAAATAAAGCCGAAAATCCAAGATGGCTTAAGCCTTTGCCGATCCCAAATACTTATGGCATTCTAAGTTTAATAACCACGTAATTATAACTCTCGAAGGAGGCCACCTGTTACCACAACAGGGTCCCTGACCCACAAAGAATTAAAGATCTTTTTCGTGTCCCTTTAATCATGACTTCGCAGTTTCCGTCTCCTTTAATGTTGCTGACAAAAGACTAAGTATATCAAGTGAATCTTTAGCTAGATTGGATTTGACCATCATATTGGAAAGAGCCTCACCGTCCGCTGTGGTATTTGAAAGACAAATATGTAGTTACTTTTTCTTTAATTCGGTTTCACAGTTTAGGGCTGCTAATACTCCCACTCGAAACGCCGTGGGTCAGCTGCTCATTGGAATTGAAAATTTGGTAATAAGACCATAAATACCAGCACCTTCGCTGTCATCCATCATTGAAGTGCCTGTGGTTCAATTAGGTGTCTGGTATCAAGGAAAGGTACATGTTTATCTAGCATTCATCATCTCCAATTTCTACTATAAACATTCGACCAAAGCAGATGTAATTGGTCATGAAATCAAAAATCCCACAACTATCCAATTTTGATATAGTAACCGGAAACCCACACACCGTTATGCGTTAGATCCAGGTATAAGGTCTCAAGAAGAAGAAAAAGTTAACTGTGTAATAAATCAGCACACCTCTCCTTCAAATATTAAGCGGAATCTTATAAATGCATATATTTTAGGTTAAAAGTTTTACTCCCTTTCATTTCGAGGTTTAAAAGAAAATTCTTTACGTAGCTGTCCGCGACATCTAGGAAATGCAAGGAACCTCGAAAGAAGGACTATTTTAAAAGAAAAGAAAACAAACTCTTTGTTACACAATCTTGAATTTGTCTATACACTTTAGTCAACAAAAAAATTCTATAGCAAACAAATAGACGAGGAAACTAATTAGGACCCATGCAAGGGCTTTCTCCCACTGATGGGCACACCGATAAGCTTTAAAGCGGAAGTGATTGTCGATTAAATAAAAAAACAACTATATTTCATTTGAGGAATATCAACCCCAAATTTCAAAATTAAAATACGATAGTTTAAGAAAAGCATAAATTAACAAGTAAAGTATTAAATATATGTTTTTTCACCTTTCCGAAACCTTCCGCTAGATGGTAAGCCGGGGTGTATCAATTTTGAGTAAATTAGCGTCCTTCAATTTCGAAATATTGAAGTTTCAAGCATTTCTGAAATTTACCGTTATATGAGAAGCGGCCGTTATTTTAGTCCGATTTC
>NW_016158534.1:83163-88364 GCF_001687245.7 Rhagoletis zephyria | reverse complement strand
GACGGACAGACGGACGGACAGACAGACATGGCTTAATCGATTTCTTTTTTCATCCTGATCATTTATGTATACATTTGTCTATATCTATCTCGATTCGTTTTGGCTGTTACAAACAACCGTTATGTGAACAAAATTAATATACCCTTGTGCACAAGTGCGCTCGGGTATAAAAAAAAAAGAAGCCAAACACCTTAATGTGTAAGCTGTATTCTTGTAGCCAGAATTCACGTACATTTTTTCGTCAAATATTTTCTATATCTTGGTCAGCACTTGAACATGCAAAATTTTTTGAATCAAATTTTTTTACCCAATATTTTTTATTTTTTCTAACTTGCTACTCTTTGCTTTTGTGCATAAATATAGTAAAATCTATAAATTTTTTTCAGCTTCCTTTGTTTGTCGCGCGCAACATTTTCCAACCACTTTTAATTGACCTTAAAATGTTTCAGCCTTTTTTTTGTCGCCACAAAAGGCAAGTCCGAAAAACTGAAGTTACAAAATTACAAAAAATAAAAAAAAAATACATAAAAAATAGCTGCGAGGAAAACCGCCAGCAAGCTAGCGAGTGACAGGTGAACACGCTGCGCATGGCGCTGGGCCATGGTGGCGTTACTTCGTGGTTGCACATTTTTACGACTTTTTTGTGAGTTCACCGTTTTGTAGCTGCCATATATATTTTATTTACGGCAAGTTGCAACTTGAATTTAGGTCGCTTACATATACATATTTGTATGTTTGTAAGTAGGTTTCTAGTATTAGCAGGCAAGCATGCTAGTTCATGTATTTGTGTGTGTTAGGTTCACAGACATTCGTATTTGCAGCACAGGTATTTTCTTGGGCGCAACACGGTGAGTGGGAGCCAAAATTGGCAGTGGCATGTCGCATGCAACTTGCGGCAAATAGCTACATATAATGCATGTGAATGCCAACTCTGAGCACACACACATTCACATAAATGCACCTATACTTACATACCAGTAAGCTGCTACCTTTGTCAATTGGCAGCAGCAAACGCCTGCAGCTCAGTTGTCGCTCTGTCGCTCGCTGGCAGGAATTCATTTGCATACCCGTTGCGCATCGAATTGGGGTCAAATGCGCTTTAATGCCATTTTAATGCAAAGGTTCAATTGCCCAAAAAGTCAGTGTTCAGCCAACAGTCGCTGCTACAAAATGCCCAGTATTTAGGCAGTCAGAGCTGGACGCAAGTGTAACTGAAAAAAAAGTCTTTGTTTTGCTTTACTCTGCCGCTTGCAGCACGTCACCTTTTGTTGCGGCTGCCTTTATAAAAATTTAAAAATATGCCGCAATATATTTGCTTTTAATTAAGGAGAATTTTACATATTTTTAATTACTTTTAATTACTGAAGCATTATTATTTTCTTTTTTTTTGTGTGTCTGTTAAGCTGGTGTTTTTGTTAGTGATGTAGAAGCTATAAAAATTTTGGATTATTTTTATGTACTGATTTCGTAAAAAAATAAGAAATAAATGTCTTAACGTTTTATTTTATTGCCGCCTATCTCTTCGAATGGATACATGGTCTTTATAGTATTTTAATAACAGCTGTGATCGAAGGGGGTCTTTTAATGACAGATATTTACCTCTCACATTTTTTTGTTTATCACCTTAAAGTGATGAAGTGTTGGAGTATAAATGTGTGTGTTTCTAAAAACAATAAAAATTTAAAGCAGCAGCAGCTATGAAGTGTGTCGCCAACAAAATATAAGGATTTTCAATGTAGATTTATTATGGCAATCGGCAATTTCTTATAAAACCATTTGTCGGTTTGGGCAAATGCACTGAACATCAAATGGAATTTATAACTCTTGTCGGAAGTTTATACCCCTACCGAGCGAAGGAATTTTTTTTGTAACTCATCTAATTTTGAAACTAACGAACGACAGCGCAGTACTTAAATCACAACAAATTTTTAATAATTAGCATTTCATTTTGGAAATTCCTATAATACAATAGATTAATTATATTTAAATGAGATGAAGGAGGAAAGCCGCTACTCTAGAACCATAGTAGACCTATAGAAATGTTTTTAAGGTCATTAGCGAGGTCCCATTCGGGCCACGTGCATCCAGATAGACGAATTTTTGAAAGCGAAGTTTTGTCTTAGAGGTAGGTCTCAGTTCCAAACTCATGGAATAAAATTAGGGCTATAAGAAAAAGGGGCCCAGCACTTCCCATACAAATTGACTTTTTCTTGTCACATATCCCTGGAAGTGTACTGAAACTGGTATGGAGTTGTGCATTCAAAATTTATCAATTGCTCATGGAAAAAAATTTGAGTTATTAAAAAAGGAGGCATGTTGCCTCCCATACATACTAAAACTTTATTAATACATATCTCTAGAAGGATAGAAAATCTCTGGAAGTATTTTAAATTTCTTATAGAGATTTAGTTTATAAGTGCCGTACTGGCAGAAAACATTTCATTTAGTGGAAAAGGCAGAGTAATATAAAGCTTTCATGATGCATACATACCTCTTGAGGCATGAGAAGTGGTACTAAATTTGAGTTGAAAATATTAGAACCCGCCGTGGCAAGACCCATAAGGTTGCACGTTCACGCGGCGTATCGTTGGAGTCATTTTAACATACGGGATTTTTTAATTTCATAGTTTTAAACGGCCCAAATACCTTAACTCTCTTAAAAAATATATAGCTATAACAAAATGGGCATAGAAATAAAATATAACATCATTAAATTATTTTTCATATTTGTATAAAAACGTTAAACGTCGAAGTTTTATCAAAGAAATATTAAGCGGCTATTTTTTAACTAACCCTAAAATAACTGCCAGAAAGCCATTTCACATATCTCATAATTATTCGAGTAAACTATAACGTGCTTCCTTTTTTTACACGCAAAAACTCAAACCCTAGTGCCACCGCCTGAATGTTATGAGAATTTTAATTTGAAATAATGGAATTTCTCACGACCTATATTCGGAATATACGCCTCTAAACTATACTATGCTAACTCACCTTGGACTTAGTCAGACTTAGCATAGTATGGTTGGAGGCGTCGTTAAAACAACTTACATTAGCGTTTTTAGGGCCAAAATTTCTTTAATGTTTAGCGTTACCCATTATCATTGTGGCATAAAGGTATATTGTAGCAGCAGTAGCAATAATTATTTTAATTAATATTTTTACTGTGGTCTTTACTTTTAACTATGTGTTGGCACTCAAACTAAAAGTGGGTCATATATCGCACTTACTACGGAAAAAAATTCAAAAAAAAGCATTCATCAACTTGGATGGTGATCACCTTATTTTGAATTTTACCGCCCTATGGCAGCTTCATGCCTGTTTTTGTAGCTTTCACTCAGAGCTTCTTCAAGAACTTGCGCTTTCCTTTTATTCAATTTGTACTTTAAATTTATGTATGAAAATTTTCCAAAAGGCACATCATTAAAATGCGAACGCTTAAGATTAATTAAATAAATTTTTTTTTTTTGTGCTAAACTTTTCATTAGGCTCCGGCCGCGCACTTCGTAGGGCGCTCCTTGTCGCTCTCTTTGGCTAAATTGTTTTAAATAGGTCCAGAAATCATTTATGTTTGAGGCTAGATTTTTTTTATGCACTTATGTATGCTATTTACGCATAAAACTACGCATTTGCGAAAGGGAAAAAGTTACATTTTAATTACATAGAATTTCCTACATTTCACATCTAATTTAATACTTCCTTTCGCCGGCTTTAATCTTCTTTTCTCCATTAGCTCATTTGTTCATTTTGTATGTTCATCATTTATCTCCTACAAATTGCAGCTAATAAGCCATCGAATTAAAACAAAACAAAACAAAAAAAAATATATAATAAATTTGCTGCGCCATGAGTTCATTAACTCGACTTGTGCTTGCGAGCTGCTTGCCTGTGCTTTTTTGTGGCTATGTCTGTTGGCAGTCAATAGTCAATGACCAATTTTTTCCACTTAAATTGCCATAGCACAATTCCGAAAATTAAAACGACAGCAATTGGTCAGCATTTTGTTTTTCCTTCCACCGTACTTTTAATTTTGATTACTTTTTATTATTTTTTTTTTATTTTTTATTTTCTAACTTATTTCGTAATATTTTGTTTGATTTCGTTTTACGTAAGCGCTCCAATTGAGCGATTTGGCTTTTTGGTTTTCAATCTTGTTTACGCCGATGCCGCATTTCCTCCACCAATATTCTTTAGTTAAAGTTTTATTTTTGACTTGGCTGACCGAAGCTTATTTATTGAGGATTACACTTTATGCTCTGCCGTAGCGAATTGGATTTTTTTTTTAAATTTTATTATATATATTTTTTATTACGCATCTTTTTTCTTTTTCTTCATTTTGTTAATTTTCGTACCAATCAGCAAACATGACAGTTGATTTCCACCGAGTGGCTGTTTCGAAAGACTGATGAAAGATTTCCTTGCAGTTAAAATCTCAGCCTTTACTTGAATAGGCACACATTTTTAATTTTTAAAAATCAAGTTTTGATCATGTTTAAATTTTAAATACTTGTTGATAAACTTCGAAGAAAAGTTATGCAGATAAAGAAAGTACCGCGCGCATATCAATATTTTTTAGCCTTTTATCACACCAAACAAAAATCCTGCTTTCTTTTATTCACCTGAATAGATGCCGTTATATATGCTAATATAAAATGCTATATAAAATAATATCATATGCTATATATATGCCAATATATGCTATAGCACCTTTCAGTTTTGTGAATTATTTATTGGGGCCTGTGTCATGTTCTTGAATCCATTTTTATGAAACTTCTGCAGTTTATCGACTACCACTCCTTAGGTCCTGTGTTCGAGCCCTGGTTTGGGCAACATGTCAATTAGTAAAATTTTTTTCTAACATCGGTTGCCACTCAACAGGCAATGGTAAACCTTCAAATGCTTTCAAAAATCCTCCTGCTAATTATTACAGGTCCATTGAATCCATCAGAACTAAAGTTCTTTCGCAAAAGAAAATTACCACCATCCTGCAGCAGTGCCATGATATGCGAGATCGTAGCCACGCCCACTTATGGTTACATGTGTATATCTTGGTAACCGCTGCACCAATTTCTTCCAAACTTGGCACAGTTGTTGGCCTTCGCATAACATACCAAACTGCCGAAAATTTTTAAAATCGCTCAACTTCCCATATAACGGTAATTTTCAGAAATACGAAAACTGCGATATTTTAGTAACTACTG
>NW_016158534.1:57787-82048 GCF_001687245.7 Rhagoletis zephyria | reverse complement strand
CTTTTTAGTAATATATTTATGCTTCGGAATGTTTCTTTTCTTGTACCAAAACCGAAGTCATACTGGTAATCGTAAAATTAACAACAATTCTCGCACTTGCGACATGGTTTAATGTCATCGAAAACAGTCCTTTACCTTGTCAATGTTGCTTGCGTCAGTTTAAGATCGAAATATTATCGCACCTAGCCCAAGCTCCGACAAAAAACAATTTTTTCCAGAGGAGCGGAAAATCATAGAATCGTTCGTCGATCTGCTCGAATCTTTTGAAGAATCCAAATGGGAAAGCAGCATCTCTGAGACCCTCACATCATCCTTGATCCATGAATTCTTTGGAAAAAGGTTTAGAAAATCCTAAAACATCTGGTTTGGTTAGTGAACGGTGTTTAAAGTGCGATCTTGCCATGATGGTTAGATGCCTCAAGTGCAGAAAATAAATATCACTGAAAGTCATCTCTACAGTTGGCGCATCCATCAAATAAAATGCATTCAAAATATTGTCAAGTTTCAAGCAAGCAAATATTTATCGCTCCCACCAGCAAGTTTCACTTTAAGAAACAGGCTGGATCCTGAAAAGGCAGCAGCAATTATTTTATTAAATACAACGCTCCATTTTTTAGATTCAAATATTAAATAAAAGAAGTATTATTTAAAACTACAAACTTTTCCATTTTTTCATACATCTAAATTACCAAACTTATTTCTTAATTCTACTTTACATGCTCATCCGCATTCGCATATGCGGTTATCTGAAATTCTACATTCGCAACATCCCTATTATGATGATAGAAATACTTCAAAGCTGTGGCTAAATATCTTCTTCAAGATTTTCAGTAACGTTAAGCAAATGTATAATAAAAGTTGTTCGAACAACAACCGAATTATTTTTCTTTTCTTCTTCCCTTTGTTCGCTCTTCTCAATAAAAGTTGAATATATTGAACGTTATTCAACAATCCTTCATTGTCCAATGGCCGTCTTAAAAAAAAACGAAATTCCTCAGTCAAATTTGTACTACTGGCGAACGAAGTTTTATATCTGCATATCATATCATATCATATATAATAATGATAATAAGGAAAAGGATCCAGGAAGGCCATCCCTGCGCTATATGCATGCAAATGGCTTATGGGGAAATTCGCTTTTAGTGCTTAGTGCCTACTTTTTGTAAACTTTTTCAAAATTTATCAAAGGAGAAGAGAGAGTTTCGACCAGATGAGTGACGAAAACCAATGCTTTTATGACATTTATGAAGAAATATCTCCTATTGGATATCGATATTCAGCACAGGATTGACGCTTTCAAATGTGCCGATAGCCGTTACGCAGCTACAGAAATCTGAGCTTAGGGAAAAACGAGACTATTCGCTTAGCGAATAATTTTCACGAGGAACGAAGTTAACTTTTTCATTCAGTTTTAGAGATGATATCAATAACTGTTTTCCGTACACTAACTGAATTTTGTTTGACTTCAACAAATCAATGAAGAGTACATGATGTTCTCATGCAAACGTTGCATATTTAAATATTTAAGGCGCACCTGTTATTCAGTTAAAAATTTGAATATCTTTTAAATTTTTTTTGTTTCGTTTTTAAGTATTTTTCATTAAATATGTATTTTAATTCTCTCACTGTAAGCTTATGCATTTTTTCATATTTTGCAAAATTTCACGAATACTGCCAATTAAATTCCAAAAAAAACGGCCCAACCCTTTGTTGAGCATCAAACTAAAAAAAAAAAAAGAAAATGTAAAACCAATACTACACTCGTCATATAGCTATGTTACTCGCGTAAAACAAGAAAATCACCGATAAAAATACTTGAAGTGAATGGCTTATAAATGACAATCATTAAGGCAAGCAGCGCGAATTTTCGGCAGCAGTATTTTGGTTATTGCTACATACATATTTTATTAGTTATCGGATGGGTGCAGAGAATAGACTGGAAGGCGATGCGGCAACACTCAGCCACTGATGGAGGAATGAAATGTCAAACACGGCAGCAGCATTTTAACCGCTAGCCATGGCGGAACTTAAAACAAAAAATAACAATAAAAATAAAATGGCAGCACGTACAAAGAATAGGCGCGGCGACTGGGTGAGAATCATTTCGGCAACATTTTTTTGTACGCCTTTTTTCGATTTCTTATGCGACTAACAGCAAAGTATGCAGGTTTTTCCCCCCTTTTTTCCTTAGTACTAATTTTTATTATATTTATTTTAGGCATTAAGTTGGTTAGTTGTTGTTACCCGCTGCATTGAAGCACATCTTCCTTATTGCTCGTAATGACTGCTCATAAATTTTGACATTTATTTATTTGCGCTTTCTGCCCCCTTTTTATTCCTGCGATGTTTTTGCTGTGAAGTGAGAGTTTGCCAACTGAGCAGTCATTGGTTAGACATTACAGTAGTTATGTAGCACTGGATATCCACTCAAATACCAAAAAAAAAAAATATTCACAACCAAGCAGATACGGCAACTATGCAGCAGCCTAAAACAACCAAAAAGAAAAGCTAGCTGTTTAGTTGCTTCATAGCAGAGGATGCTGTGAAAAACCCGCAAAGTAAAAGGTTATGAACCTAATAAAAAGCGCGCACCAAACGGTAAATGCACATATAGATAAAGGTAGGATGAAGAAGATAAGTATTGCAACTTAAAGGATAGCGAAGAAGAGTGCAATAGGGAGCTATGGAATATGTGGGTACGGTTTATAGTAGTTGGTAGATTGCAGATGGCATGCCACAGAAGAGGATTGCAAATCTAAGTTCCGGCAGTTTATACCCTTAATCCTATTCTATGAAGGAATAGACTTCTCAAAAAGAGTGGTGTCTCGTGCGCGATTGGTTGATAAGCATAAAATTTATACTCGAACATTTTATTTTTGTTCAAAATTTTTATATACAAAATCCTTTAAAAATTTTAATTTTTAAAATTTTCATAATCTAAGTTAAAATGTAAAATTTTAATTTTTTTTTTTCGTAATCTTTAAACCTGGAGTTTCTTTCTATATTCAGACACCTCATTGACGAAATTGCAAAACTGCTTAATCTAAGTATTTATACCCAAGGATGATTTCAAATAGAAATTTACCAGAGATTACTGATTTATCGTTCAGAGAATGCAAAAGAATTATTTGAAGATATTTTAAAAGTTGTCGCTAATGTCTTTTAAACCTCCAATCCCTCTCAGGATATTTATTTACATATAAAAAAAGTTGTATGGGAAGTAATCCAATTTTTTTCCTATACTAATATTAGGATGGATTATAAATTTAATTTAAATTAAAAAAAAATCTCTGCAAAATGTCTAAGGCATTCAGTAAAAGGTTTTGAGGGATGCCGGACTGTCGAAAACTATAAATACTTTTATCCCCTCTGTAGGCTCCGTAATGCCTCCTACCTAATTCTATACAATAATTTGCTTTATTGCACAGTTTCGGTTAATTTGCTTTATTGTATAGTGCGGCAAATCATTTTTTTTTAATGCATTCGATATCAACAAATAATAATTCCAATGAAACAACTTAAGGAACCACTCATTTGCAGCAAAAGTCTATAAAGCTAAATAGCAGACTATCCTTATCACGCAAACAGCACATTTCAGAAATTCCATACGCGCATGGCAGAGTCTGCAAAATTTGTGGATATCGAAAAAAAAAAACAAAGGGCAAGCGACCTAAATGCTCATATACAAAAATTTAGGATTACCGTTAATTTCTTCATGATCCGAATAATCCGAACCAAACTAAATTAGTATGGAAGTACCCTGCTACTTTTTTTTGAAGTCGATTAACTAAAAGTTTTAATTGCATCTGTTCATATTATAATTTTTGACTATTATTTAAATTTTTATTTATTTAAATTATTAAAACATTTACCTAAATCGCATCTAAATACGTCTATATAAACTTAGCTTTTGTTTTAAAACTTAAATATAAGCTAACTTTTAAACTTAAACTGGAACGAAACAGCCCTAATTATCATAGGATAGCAATTTTAATGTTTGTTTATTATTCTTCTCTCAATGGATAAAGCGAAAAAGCCTTTAACGTTTTCGGTACCTTCTTAATTAATTTCTCAATAGCGAAACGGATCGAAATAGTTTCCGTCTGAGAAACGATTTCATTATTGAACACATTACGTAGAAATATTTGAAAATGTTTGACGATAACGAGTGTTGTGCTAACACAAACTGAGCGACAGGTGCATAATACTTTTACGATAATTTTTTGGAACCCATTCTCAAAAGGTTTTTACACGAAGCAACACATTCTCGTATACGTCAGTCGGGTGAAAATTAAGGCGTGAAAATAATCCAAAAAGCTAACATTTTGTACTGGATATGGAACATAGTACTGGATTTCATGCAGATTAGGAAATTTTAGGTTCTCTACGACTCTGAGAGGTTTTTTCCTCTCCTCTAAAATTCTTAAAAGGAACAAATACAGAAGGAAACTGCAAGACAAAGGAAAAACTCAAAAATCTGTTAGTGGACAATATGGAAAACAAAAAATCATATACATATACTCAAGTATATACACGTATATAAATTCATACATACAAACTTCAATAAAAACTGGCAATGTCATAAAAAAGGCACTTAAAATGTATGCACCAAACGAAAAAATAGCATGCTCTGGGAAAAGTTTAAATATCTTATGTGTCCCTGCGAATTTTCCGCGTGCAATCTTTTACGACATTTTAAAACAAAAAATATTACTAAATATTTATTAGCAAATAGTCTATCGGTCTTTTGTTTTGCCTTTGTCTAATTTTTATGCAAGCAGCTTAGCGTTGATTGAAACATAAAAATCGATCAACGCTTATCCGCCGCAAAGCCAAAAACGCTAACTACAACAACACAATACACGAACCAAAAAATAAACAAAAGAGTTCGTACACAAACCTGGCAATTAAGCTGACAATTCGGCGACAATTCCGCAATGCTACATGTTTATTATGTACATACATACATACATACATATAGCCATTGTGGCAACAATGTACGCCGCACACACGCTCTTTCTTACGTGCATATGCAAATCAGTTCATATGCAAACTGTAATTGTTTGGTGAAGCGCAACAGATACCAATACAGGTAGACTAATATATGTATGTACATAAGTGTAAATCAGTGTTGGAAAAGTAGGCACAATAGTGGCATTTTTGGCACTCTCAGAGGCACTTTTTTTTGGCACAATCACAAAATATAGAAATTTAGCATAAAATGTCAATATAGTTATAATAAAAAATCACATACTATATTATAAAATAAAAAATTACAAATATTAAAACGCTGAATTCTATTGTGAATACGTAGTACGAAAAGTGAGTTTTTGCAACAACAAACGTTTAATGAAGAATTTTTAGAAAGATTCTTAAGGCTTTCGCAATGTCAAATTCAATGCCATTTTCCGGCTAATAAGTGAAAACACATTGTCAAATGGAACTAATAACTTGTGTATCGATTGATTTAGATCAGTGATGGGCATTTCATATCATGCGTACAGCTCAACTGTACGCTTTTCACACATATATGCTCACACATTATATATTGCCGAACAAAAAAACGAGGAATGCCGAGGCATGTTGCGTTTTTTGCACACTTAACAGCGCGCAGTTTTTGTCGAAAATTAGGAGCTGTGCTTGCGCATCTCTTAAATTCCAGATTCGTGGGCGCACAATCCCCTCGTATCAACTGAAGTAATCGACTGAATGGCCGATTCCGCGCTCGGCAAAAGACACTAACACATGCTCAAAATGTGATAGTATTAGTGTGTTTGGCACTGATTTAGATGAGAATAAGTCTTTTGTCGTGTACATGTGCTGCTAAATTGGCTATCTGTCCGTCTTTGGCACACGATATAATCGGTAAATTTATGGGAAAATGATATTAAGTTGTGTCAAAGTAAGTTGACGTTTGTAGAATATGACATAGTGAAAACCAGCCTTAAGTTTGCAGATTTATAGTAGATTAAATAAAAGTGCAAGTCTCTGCAAAACCCCGTTGATTTTTGATATTTTTTTTTTTGCTGACGGCGTCATACATTTTCATCCATTTAAAAAAATTTCGAACACACTTTATATGGGAAAAAGTGCATAAAATCGAAAACTTGGAAGCTTCTGAATTAAAAGTTTGTTGTTGCAAAAATCTGATGCATTTTCATAACTTTTGTATACAGTTTGAAACGTCGATTTGTGTACATATATTTTTTAATAAATTATGAGTTATACTTTTATATTAAGTCAATAAAAAATTCATAAATGAAAACAATAGGCGAGGCTGGTCAAAATGTCTCACTGCCATTATTTCGCATATATGTATGTATAAGAATGCCAGAATTGCTATATTTCGGTGTATTTCCCCTTCGTAATTGGAATACTGTGTTATTTTACTACGAATTCATGTATTTAAGGAATCTATTATAAAGGTAATTTACTCTAATAATTTAGTTAATTAATAATTATTATATTACTTCAGTGTATTTTAAAAATATTATTTCTAAAAATATATTGTTCTTAAAAGGCGTTAAAAGAGAGCATTTTTAATTTTGGAGCACTTTCATCATCTTTTCGGTACTATTTTTGAAGAACATTAGGTACATTTTAAAATTTGTAAAATCCATCCCTGGTGTACATATGTAAATGTGCACGCAACTATGTTTGTGTTGTATACGTGACTGTTGCGCAATGCTTGGCGGAGACATCATTCAAATGTGCCGGACAATTTGTTTCACATTGTTATTGCTGTTGTTGTGTTTAGTAATATATGCCTTTTGAAACTTTTAGTTTGTTGTTGCTTAAAAACGTTTTTGTTTTTTTTTTGTCACATGTTTGTGTGCGTTGCCTGTATCACTACCTTTTTATGGCATAATCGACAAGCGCCTATTGCGAGCATAAAAAATTCATCAATTAAAATGCAACTGAGGCGGCGGCACTGTAACTGTGACAAAAGCCTAGGAAGACCAAAAAAAGTTTAACAGTTAAAAATTAAAATACAAGAAAAAACTGTATAGTGTCGCTGCAATGAATTTCAATTTGTTGCTTGTTTGCATTTAAAGCACAGACGTGCGGCCAGACAAAAAACAGGCGTCCAAGCCAAATGCGTACATAGTACGTGCGTCGTACTACGTAGAGTCATATGTTTTTGCACGCACACATGCACATAATTTTTAAGCTTTATTGTTATGCAAATTTTTTTTATTTAAGTATATGTATGTATGTAAATTTAAGATGCATAGGTTCTTTGCACTTTGTATGTCTTTCATCATTTTATCTATTTTTTTATGGCTCGTACAAGTGCAATGGTCATGAGGAGAATTAAATACACATAACATAATTATGAAGTTAACTTAATATTTTTATTACTGCTGGTTATATGTTTAGTACGCATAGCTTTGGAGGCCAATATTAGCTATTAGACCGGTCGGGAATGTGTGTGTGATATCTATTTAAATATGTAAAATATTCTTGATTTCGTATAGCTTAGAGTATTATTAGGCAATACATTTCAAGATTTTAAACTCACAATATCTAAAGCTTAAGCCTTTTATTCATTCATACGAGGCGCACTAAATAAGTCTTTAGAAATGTCTCTAATAAAAATCTATTGTCGATAAAAAGGGTTGTATTGATTTTCATGATATTTTTCAACTATACTTTATACAAAACGTGTTTTTTAAAAGCGTGAATATCTTCTTTCGGAATTGAAAATCGTTGTTCGCGAAGCTTATCGTTGAGGTATTGGTAAAAAAGACCATTAAGTGCAAATTAATACTATACGGCGGATGACCTGTCAATATGAAATTTTCAGTGCTAAAAAAATCATTCCTTCGATGAGGCAAGTGAAAGCTTGCATTTGCCGTTTTACGTTGCCTCACCTCCTTTGCTTGATGTTCGTCGGTGTGTAAGTATGACCACTAAGGTTGTCCACAAAAACTAATGTCGAAATTTTAAGAACTATTGCGCTCCTTGATAAGACATTTAAGATATATCGTCGGAAATAAATCTATGTATATTAAATTTCTGTATACTCCTCCATTTTGAAATTTCTACCAGCTCCACTATACAGTTTCATGGTCATACTCACCATCGAAATGTTCTTCAAATTAATTTTGTTATTCGATTAACCGTGCTATGAAACGCCAGATCATTGGGGAAATTCCAAGAACTTCTTCGCGGACATAACACTTTCGTTAGGCCATTTAAGACACCAAACCATAATATTAACAGATAAATCGTAAACGTGAATTGTTGTTGAAAATGTTGGACCAAAATTTTTCAGTAAAAAAAAAAATTAATTTTGGTTCGCCGGGTCTGCTAGTATTTTATAATTATAATTTTAAGTTATATCTTTGAATTTACTGTCCTTTCCTAGCATCCCTCTTCAAAAATGTTTTTTTTAGAAAAGGCCCTTTGCTACTTCTTGAGTTAATGTACTTTAATAAACATTAAATTACTAACTAAATGCTGTAGCTAATATTGTGCTATTAAATAGCATCACATTGACCAGGATTTAGAAAATCACTCTCGAGAACACGCGCCATAAAACATTTTCTAACAAATCTTCCACTAAGTAAGTGTTGACAATCGCACAAGTTACGACTGCACTTGCCACTAAAGGCTACATTGACTAATTGCGTATTGCGAATATTTTAAATATATTTATGTATGTACATATGAACATGACAGTAAAAAATAAATTAAATTATAGTTAAATATGAGCTCAGCAAAGTGCAATTTTTGTAGGTGTGTCCCTATGTTGGCTGCAGCTAACCGCACGAATTTCGATAGGTGTAAACTGCAAGGCACTTATGTATGTACCTACGCTAAGCCACATACATACATACATATATGCCAGCGCTGCTGCTGTTTTTATAAGTAATATTATACTCGTATTTCTGCTAACATGCATAGGT
The DNA here is from genome assembly GCF_001687245.7 of Rhagoletis zephyria. Taxonomy (NCBI): domain Eukaryota; kingdom Metazoa; phylum Arthropoda; class Insecta; order Diptera; family Tephritidae; genus Rhagoletis; species Rhagoletis zephyria. The sequence continues at coordinate 73,136 of NW_016158534.1, read as the reverse complement.
ACATAAAAACATATTTACATATCTCCGTATATTTAATGACACGTAAGTAAGTTTGTTTAAAGTCATAATGCATTTGCCACCCCAAGTAAAAAAAAAAAAAAAAAGCTGCGCTCTTAACTATTTAACTAACTCATATTGCAGCTACTTATGTAGTTCTACTTGTTGTATCTTGCGCCGCAACTAATTTTAATGTCGCGTAATTTATTACTACAACCAGCCACTGTTATTGGCACACTTCACATGAAAGCAACGTGTTTACATACATACATACATACATACATACGTACATATGTGAATATGTGATCATCGTGTGTTGCTACTATATTCTGAAAAATCAAGAATTGTACCAAAGTCTATGTACTTCTACTGACTGCCAAAGGGTAATTTCGTTTTGTCAACGAACTGATTGGCGTGGTTTGTGCTTGGTAGGTAGCTAGCAGTAAAGCCTACTAAAAGCCCAATTCAGCTTGAAATGATGAATCACGCAAAGCCATAAAATATGGTAGCTTGCGGGTAATGGAGTCGCCGTAAAATCTTTGGTCCAGTTTTTTTTTTTTTTTTTGTCTACATCGTTAAGCCAGTGTAGTGTGTTACTTGTGGAGTTGGTTTCATACTTGTTTTTAAATTTTAGGTTCAAAATAAGATAGTTATAATAATTTTAAAAAAGTTTAATAGTAAAAAAAAAATTAAATAGATTTAAAGAGCTCTATAAAGTGACTGATTTATAAATCAGTTGCTTTTTATGAATTTGGATGTGAAAGTCTAGATTTGTTATGAATATGTGTGAATCATGAATGTCCATAGTTTTCGACCCTATACGAATGGCAGCGCCACTCCGCCAAATTCTTGTCTTGTTCTTGTTTTTTTTTTTTGAGCGCGTTTAATTCACATATGGGACACTGTTTTCAAAACTTATTCCTATTACAAATCACTTATTGAATAAAAGACATCCACAACTCAAAAAAGGAGATTTTTTAATGCAGACGTGTTTAAAGTATTCAATTTGCTCCGAAAATTTCGAAAAAATTTAATTCATTAGTGTGCTGAGGGGGATACTACACCAGATTTGAATGTGGTAATGTTAACCTTATGGTGAAACCAAAATATTTTCATCTATAACTTTTTAAATAGCCTAGCTGACGAGATTGGAGTATGACATACACAAGGAATAGTAGCTGCAGAATAGCATATATAACTCAATTCTTTCTTCAGTCGACTTAGGCGGTTATTGCTTATGACCACAGATATAACAAGTAAATCTGCATAATTTTATCAAAATACTAATTTCTGAGTTATTTTAGTCTTTTAGTAAATGACTGATATGTGCCTTTGCATCCATTACTTTTATTCTTTTTTGGGCCGCCACATTGCATTTTTTATGGTCTTCGGGGGGCTTATACAAAATATTTAATATTAAAAATGGTTAAATAAACCAATGGGTATTAATATTGAAATTCTCCTGAAGCGAAACAGCGAATCAGTTTTCAAAAATTCTGTATCATATGTACGAAAAAAAAAATTTCCCCATACAAAATACATGGAAAACTTTGAGTGACCTGTAAATAGTTTTTGTTAAAATAAAAAGAAAAAAAAACAGATGTTTATTTGATATACAAAAATCCTAGTTAAGGAAGGCTTTAAAATGCCGACTTTACTTTTTTTTGGACCACCTTAATCTATAGCCGTACACATGTACATCATATAAGCATATTTGGCATACGTACATGCATTTACGTTGCATTAACTACGTACATACGTTCAGTTGCATTCCATTTTGGAATTTAAACAGCAATTACACATAAAACAGATGTTTGCTGTCTAAAGTTTGACATTTCAGGGACTTTTAAACATCTTCGGCGTATTTACTGCAATAAAAAAAACAGAACTGCTGGACAAGTTGATCGTACATGACGTTTGATGAAATGTCATTGCAAACCGGTTCGTATTGTAGACATACACTATACACAATGTAGTGTAAGGTATGCCAAGTAAATGTGTGCAATATTTATATTTGTTATTTGATAAATCCTGCAAGATGGACATGCTGTCTTTTATCTACTAGCTGAAAACAAAATAAAATACTATATGGTAAAAAAATTAAAATAAAATAAAATAAAATAAAATAAAATAAAATAAAATAAAATAAAATAAAATAAGATACAAAATTAAATTAAATAAAATAAAATAATTTATTTATTGCTGGTTCCCATACTAATTAGAGAAAATATATTTGGGCAAAATTACTCGACTTTGTCTCATGTTTTCGATTGGTGCTAAACTGGCATTTCTGATCAGCTAATTATTCGCACTAAGAAAAAATGGAAAGTGAAGCAGATAAACATAAGGTGGGCGCAATTTGAAAGATTTTTAATTATATAGCTGTCTATATTTGATTATTGACACATGTGTGAAGGGTTGCTCACAGTTCGAGTGTGTTATCTTGTTAAAGCAAACTGTGTATACCCTAATAGTAAAAAACTCAGCTCGGGAAGTCCCTGATGTTTCACAGTTTTAAACTGCTGATATATGTAAGGATTTGGCGTTGACATTATTGTTTAGAATTTAGCTGAGTTTCACCTCCAATGATTTTATTTATATATGACATAAAATGCTTTTCAACATTACACTCGAGGGTTAGGCATTACCTGTCGTCGAAAGGCGACCGTTTCATCGCCATCAATAGGCAAAAACTGCTCTCATTTTCCTTTACACAGCATTTCTTAGAACTCATCAAATCACCTTTAAACACTTAAAGTACATACCTTCATATGTATGTGTATTTTCGATTACCTAAGCATTAGGCCACAAACTCAGAATTGGAACTAAGCAGTTCAGTGACTCTTTAAACGCATGAAATGTTTTATTTGCTCCGTTTTATTAAGTATTTTCTTAACTTTTGTGAAGAGAAAATCCCCATTTCTGGCCAGCCAAGCAGCGAAGTGCCAACCGATTTCAAGTGTAATAACAATTGCGGAAGATTTTAAGGTTCCGCCGTCACAACAAAGTGAACAGTTTGAGTGTAAATACATATTTACAAAATTTTCTATTAGACCAGCAGAGGCTTTATTCTTTGTTAATGAATGTGAAGAGTACATGGCCATGACTTATGTTAAGACACACTTTTTTTTAAGGATTACTATTGAATTTGTATAACTAGTCGTTCAATAGCCTAGTGTTTGAGTAGCTGTATGTATATGCGTCTGCCATGTGTGCTGCAGTGCCTTCTAAGTATGTAAATAGTAACAGCAGTTGTTTTGTGTATAAATATTTACTTTCCCTCAACGTCAAAATGCCGAAAAAGTGGTTAACTGGCGTTTGTTTGGCTAAAACATGTAGAGGAATATTTAAATAATATTTTCGGGATTTTAGGCATGTATACATTTTTCGTTTATTTATTTTTACTGAAGACTAATCTGCTCATTGAAAACATATTTCTCTAAAGCTTCGGCTTCTGTCAACGCTTTAAACCTATAATTTGTCTACTTTTAGAGTTGTTGTTTTTTTACCTTTTCATTAGCTTTTTCGCCTTTGTATGCTTCACGCCACTCAGTGTCTTATATTCAAATTAAGCTTGCTTTCGCATTTATTAATCCATATGCATATACACGTATTTATGCTTGCCTTCTTTGTGCTCTTTGCCAATCATAAATTAATTGCGTCTTTATAGAAATGCAAATTTTCTTACTGTCGCCAAAGTGTTTTGCATTTAAATGAAATTTGGCTAATCACCTTACTTTTGTATATGCGTACACATGTTATGGCTGCTACTTGGCAGAATATCTATACATAAATACTGAGTTGTAAACGATCATCTATATGAATACAAATTTAATATTTAATTGCATTTCAATGAGTTTTTTTCGGCTCTTACCTTCGTATTCGCCAAAATGTGAAAGTCTCATAAAAGGCAATTTTTTTTAAGGAATCTGTAATGATACAGAAACCTTTCACTTTACAGCTTCAAGACGGACAATCTAATTGTACATAAGCAATACTTCGAACTTGACGAGACCTTTGGAGTCTCCCAAAGAAATGTGTTGTGGTCTTGACTGCGGCAAAAAGCCAATCGAAGTCTCGGATAGTTATCTCTGTTAGATGTCCTCGAAAAAATTAAGGGTGACATCTCGCAGTATTGGTAGAGCGATGTGCGTACTATAGCTGCCGTGAGACGGTGCACAAATTTTGTTGGGCGGATATCTAGTATCCAGGCTCACCTCCGTCAGTGAACAAATTGCCACAATCTGCATCGGCGGAAGGAAAGAACGATGAGCCTAAAAAGCGTATCTTTAAGCGCCTGGGAGAATCAAACCAGCGGCGATGATGTAAAAATCGTTTTTAGCAACTTTAAAGTCAGGGTGGGAAAAGACGGTATATTTGTGGGAAAAATTTGCAAAATTATTTTTTGTTCCGTATTAGGTTGCCTTAAATATGGTCACATATCAATCTTTTACGCAGGCGACCATATGTATATATCATATTTGTGCAAACAAAATATATACATACATACATATATACAACGCCGGTCTACTACATATTCCACCTCAAAAGCTTTCTCCACATCAAGATCCTCATTATATGAAGGTAAATTGCAACAATATACAATAAAATCACTCACTTTCACCAAATGTGCTGAATCACCACACAACGATAACTGCAGCAAAGCGAACGCCAAAAACAAAACAATGTACAAAAATCCTGCTCTCATATCCCGTTTCGCGTTTACACTTTCTACTCGCAAATGCTGCCAAGCGAAGCGCATACACTCATTGCATTGCATGTGCGGCAGCATCCGTTTGCAGCAGCACGAAAAATGAAACCAGTTACAGCCGCGACATATGCACTCAACACAGTCGGGTGAAACTCTGACGCACGAAATCGGAGAAAAAAACAAATTAAGTTCATAAACAACATCACCCAAGACGAATGCAACAAAACACTTTATTTTTATAGCCTCTATTGTTGTTGCGATGCTGACAATGATGACGATTTTATTGTTGTAGTTGAAAAAAAAAAGCGCGCCAAGTTTAACGAAATGGTTTGACAACAAAAGTGTTTTGAAAAACTAACAAAAAATTACGCCAAAGTTTATATGTACATATGTATGTTGCTACTTGCAACGAAGTTTTGCCTGTGTGTGTGCATGTGTGCTAAGAGTTTTCAATGCCTTTGACTCTTCGACTTTTTTTCAATAGTATTTCTTTCAATTTATGTTAATCTATTACGTGTGACATCTTGGCTGCTGGTGGTTCAAGCGGTTGATCACTGCTCGCATGCAGAGTTGAGTTGAGGTGCCATGTGATGGCGCTGCATTTGAAAAATGCCAGGAATCAAAGTGCAAATTTGATTTCCCCAATTACCTTACTGTGAGTAACTTTTGACAAATGCTGCATGCAACATAATGCTACACTCTCTCTTTTATATGCGTCTTTTATTGCCTTCGCGCCATATTTGGCTTTGTGTGCACAGTGAGGCCAATGCACTAAATTTGCACTATTATTGCGCACCATTTACGCTTTTACTATCCATGCATTGATATGGTTTTTTTTTTTTTATTTGCTATGTTGATCGTTTTTTGTAGGAGCCAATTTACATAAATCTCTTTGACTTAACTTAACAAACGATAACTGGTGGCTACAAAGTAAGCTGGGGCATAGAGGAGACCAAAGTTATTTTAAGTAGCATTTGGTATTGGTACTAAGAGTATCATAAATATACACACATATTGCTAGTCTTTATTGTAGGTCTTCCATTATTTGTCGAAGAGTTAGACAGTTCTCCATACGCCCTTTTATTATCATTCGTTGCCTGAAAGATCCTCACGGCCCAAGAAATTGATGTTTTCCCCGGGTTATACAGCTGGCTATGACAAGAAAAGATTTTAATTTCCGCTCTTTAAACCAAATAAGAAGCTAACTAAAGCTCGAAGATGGAGCTATTCATGGAATTAAATTTTTCTTTTGTGTGTTTTTTATTATTTTAAAACTATTATTTATTTTTGTTCGACAAAAAAATGTATTAAAAAGCAAATGGACCATATCTTTTCATTGAAGGCCATAAAAGTATGATACAAGTACCGAGCGTGAAATAAAATTGAACTTCTGATAGCCGTACATACATACGAATGTTGTTCCTTCTTTCTATTTTCGGCTTATCGTACCATAAGGAAGTCTATCAAATCTATACTTTTATGTGGTATGGCAGCAATTCATAACCTGTTTTGGTGACTTCAAGGAATCTGCTAATCTAAAATTTGTACTACAAAAACGCCTTTGTTTTTTTTTTATGATAAAAGTTTGTGCGAAACAGGCAATCAGAAGTAAGGTTTTTCCAATAACACTACTAGACAAATCTTCAAGTTTTGGTTTGATCTGAGATAAGGCAGCGATTTCTTATAAAGTTTGGGATCATATTTGAACTCAGATCTGCTCTGTCACATCAGGTTTTCATAAGTAACCTAACCTAAAAACGCTAACAATTCGGTTGACATACTTACTTGGAAAATAGGCAAAAACTGTTTTTATCGCATTTTTTTGGTTAGGATATTTTTAAACCCCGATTCTATCAGCAATTCTTAATGTAGATTCAAATTTAGCTATCCAAAATCTATTAAAAACGACTGGCCATATCTCAGATACAATTTTCATATCGCAGTGTGTCGTTTTCTCTAACTTTTGCTAGTAATCGCCTTTTGTCGTCGTATTCAGCGCTGAAAACCAGTTTTTTAAACCGAACCGGTGTTCGGGCCCAGCGGCCGCTTTTTTGCTCTCTCTGCCCTTCGCTCTCATGGACACATAGCCTATGTGGAGCATAAGGGGCTCTCAAAATCGTTTCATGTCCCGAAATGTGATTGTGCGTAGATTTCGCGTTACGCCTTAGTCGCTGCTCTCTTGAATCTCTTAGAGCTTATTAAAGCTATCGCATAAATAAACCATTGACGACCAAAACTAATCCAACGAGGGAAGATATTTACAGCTTTACGTATCAACAAAAGCACTTTAATTGCGTTAGCAAGTTTCTTCAACTTTTATGAAAAACTTTAGTTCAAATGATATTTTTAGCAAAAAAAAAATCCAAAATAACGATAATCTTCCAGTGTTAAAGCCATTCACACAGATATACCATGAAATTAGCTCAGCTATCGCTTACGTGAGACACCTGAAGATGCTAATCAGGCCATTAAAAGCTGCTAATTATGCGACTCTGAGATGTAAAAACAGAGTTAGCTAACTTTTTGAGAGAATATGTGGCAAAAAGAAGATGCAAAATCAGAACATGCACCTTTTTAGAATTTACAAAAAGAAAATACAGAAGCTGCTACAATGTTGCAATTATTTTTTATTATTTACTTTTCACATTTTCGTCCATTAAAAACTTTTTAATTGTTTTAATGAAGTGCCCTAAAGTCAACGGTAAAGCGCCGGTTAGCCCCAATAAGCACCTCATTAGCTCCACAATTTGTTTATTGTGAATATTATTTTATTTACAAAAAAGAAAAAGTGATGTATAAAAATCAATAAGCGACATCATCAAGCGTCATAATTTGTCGCATGAAAAACGCGAAATCCGGTCACTTGAAAAAGTATTTGTTATTCAAATGAATTATTATTACTCGGTGACATAAAAAGCCACACCAAAATCAATTTCATTTACATAGTTAGGCGTATGCACATACCCACATTTGTGCGCATAGATGTTAATATTCACTCGACGTATGTCTTGCGCATGCGCATCAGAGCGTAATTTGCATGCAATGGGCTCACAAAGTGGTGAATAATTTTATTCAATTTCTTTTCTTTTATTTTGCTACTTTGAATTTTAGCTCTTTTCCTTTTCGCTTTGGGTTATCACTTCTGATGCGCCAACGTGACAATCGAACATCCATCACACACACACATGCACAAGCTATTATTCAAAAGCTTGCATATCTATCTGCATGTGCTTGTAGTTAATCCGCGTGACATCATCGCTCGGTAGCTGCTGGTTGTCGTCGCCGCCACTGTCAGCTCATATCTTTGCGCGGCATCGAAATCATCACCATGCCGGCACAAATGCTCGCCCGCTTCCCCTCTATAGCAATCGGGCGTTTTTTTTTTATAACCATGCAATCATCGAAATCAGAACTGGACCTACCAAAATGTTCTGTGCCACACTTGTACTTTAAAGCTATAGGTAGTTCGATCCAAATGGGTATGGCTGTGTATGCGCGCACTCATCTTGATAAACAATGCCACCGAACGGCGGCAAGTAAGCGCGCCAACCAACCCTTTGGCAACGCTTTATAAGGATCTCAGTTCAGAGAAGTGATAAATGACTTGCCTTTCCAAATGTCATTGCATACAATATGATGTTTGTTTTATGCATAGTATATACCTTCTCACATATTTATATACTATATGTATGTATGTATGTATGTATATTTACATTTATAGATGTCCTCTTGCAACTGCACCGCTTTTGACACATTTGCTCGGCAAACCATTTTTGGCAATGACTTACAAGTGACAATGGAATTGTATGCAAAGCAGCTATCATTGAATTACAATGAAATCATTTCAATATGCTTAAGTACATACTTATGTACATGCGTACTCTTAAAAATTGCGAAGAGCTTCAAAGGTGAGAAATGCACTTGCCTTTGGTGCTTGGCCAAAAATGACAACAAATGAGCATATCCCTACCAACTCATACTTCTAAACCCTCCATAATTTTGTCTCTTGACTAGCAGTCACAATAGACTTCCTTTTGGTTTTTATCGCGAATAACACTCCGACTAAATGTATAAGTTCATGGCACACGGTGTAACCAGTAGGGTGGTCCAAACAAAGTAAAGACGGAATTTTAATGCACTCGCCCTCTATGATTTCTCTATATCGAAAAAACTATACCCCGGGTTTTTTTTTAGGAACGGAGAACGTGTTCTAGTTTTGGTTCAGTTCTGCATGAGAACAAGAACGTTCCCACATATAATCCAAACGGGAATAAAACTCTCGGAAACGTTCTAAAAAAGAACAAAATACGAACAAATCTCTCGCTAACGCACTCAAGAAGAACAGAATGAGAACGAAACTTTCGAGAGAACAAAATAAGAACGAAAGTATCGAGAACGTTTTCAAGGAGCATCTAATAAGAACAAAAACAATCTAGGGAACGTTCTGATAGAGGGCTCATTGCAACTTCCATATCGTTTATCATTAAGGTGACCGTTCACTTAAGGAAAAAATTTTGATTCTCCCAGTCAACAAAAAAAAAAAAAGAGTTCGTATCTTAAGTCTTTCGTTTACTTAATTTGCATAATTATCTTATCTTAGAAATGTTCCCGAATGTATTGCTCGTTAATATTATTCTCTCTGCAAACATTCCACACGGTTTTGTTCTTATATAAATCGCATTGAGAACGTTTTCGAAATTTCCTTTGTTCTCATTTGAGTTTTAGTTTTAAAGTGTGCTTGGCAACAAAATGTGTTCAAAATATTAGATTAAACTTATTGCTGCCAACCCTTGTTTTGTTTGCTTCTGACATAAAAAAAAAAACATTATAGACCCTTTCTTATTTGTTTTATGGAGTTCGTAACACAAATATAAAACGTGGTAAAAAAAATAGACCAAAGAAATACAACTGAATCAAGGAAATACGCTGGTCATTTGATCGCCTGGGTAACAGAGAGCAAAAATTTCAAAAAATCATTTATGTACGTACAGTTGTGTTCGCACAAATAGTAGTAAAAAGTATTGAAGTATTGACAAGTTGTATTTTTGATGCGAATTAAAAAAAAAAAAAAATGGAGTACGCAGTTTTGTAGCACATTCAGTTTCAGTAGAAGACGGGCTCGAGTCAGAATTTGTTTGCATATTTTAGGCTACAAATTTAAAACATATTTATTTAGTGTGCTTAATAAATACAACATTCACAACAAAATGTTGACTGAAGGGTATAATACCGAATTTTCGCTAAACGAGTTTTCGAAAATTGAATAGGTTTAAATGTGTTTGTGCAAATAAAATTACAGGCATTCGAATATTAAAAATCAAAGTAAAGCTACATATACAGTGAAAGCTCTCATAAACGAATGCTCTAATAAGCGGATATCTCCCATAAGCAGATACATTCTTAGGAACGAAGAATTTCTGTTTTTTTTTTACATACAAAATGCTCTCCCCTACACGGACTTTCCTTTCCGATAAACGGACGCAGACATTCAAACATGTCTAGTTATGAAAAAAAACCTCCATAAGCAGACGTGAAGGCTGGTTAGACGTCAATTATTATTTTTTTTTTTTCTACAATTTATATTGAGCTCGAGGCTGTTTTAAATGAAAATTTTTATTGTGGAAAAGCAACAATAATTGGAAAAAATGGGAGAAGTGATAGCTATTTCGGAAATCACCACATTTCCTCATCAGACTTCTTTCAGTAGGATTCGAACCGACGATCCCACTGACTCAGCCAGTTGCCTATGCACCGTGCTAAGTACGCCTTTTTTTTTAATCATATTTTGACTCCTGCGCTTGTAATTGTATATATGTATATACAGGAACATACCTACGTATTCAAAGTTATTTTTTTTTCTAGAAAAATCATTGCCTTTTGGTCGCGATCTTCTTGCTTCTTGAACGAAGCGGGCAATGAGATTTGTCATTTGTTTTTGTCTGTTTGAAATAGTAAGTCTGTTCTAGGAGATTCACGATATGCAGGTTTTTACAAGAATTCGTTCCCGGTCGTCACCTTACAAAAGGTTTATTAATGACGAAAACAGCTGTGAAACCTGCAAATCGTGAATTACCTGAAAAAGGGCTATTATGTTTTGTTAAATGCTAGGAAACGAGACAATTTCAATGTGACAGCTTTTGAAAAAAGGTTTAAATTTAATGAACGTTCATCAACTTTTGCCAAGAGTAGCTGTTAAATTTACCATCGCTTCAAAAATGCTTGGATCGAGTTCTAGCCTGCGTAACAAAGGAGTTTTGGGGATCCACGATAAAACACAAAATTCTTGCGCTAGCACATCCAGTTCATTTTTATTAAATTTTCATCGGCGCAGAGTATGTAGCAACTTTGTCAACTCTCATACATAAGTCATATTCCACTACGCGAACAAAAATTAAAAATGTGTTCATTAGGCTGTGTCATTTTTGAGCAACTTTTTTTTTCAACTAAAAAACAGGCTAAAAACTTTCAAAAAGGTGAAAAAAAGAGCCCTCTAAAAATTTGAGCTCTTAATATTATCATTAAGTGGTGCCTGTTCCTAACTTTCCATTTCACATATAAATAACATGGGAAAAAAATGTTTCGTTTTTCTTATTTTTGTAGCTTGACATATAAGCATTGTAAAAATGAACTGAAAAATTATTTTGGTAGAAAATTGAACGCTCTACAAAAAAGTTCTAATTAATTTTTTTTTTACAGAGTGAGCCGTTCTGAAGATATACAAACTTAAAGTTGCAAATGTATGAAATTATGATTTTTATTTTACCAAACTAATACTGAATGTTAATTTTCAATGGATGGTTAATAATTTCGAGTAGTCTTAACAATTCTCTTCACTTTTTCTCAAAATCTATATTTTATGTTTTTCGAATAATATTATTCCACTCTACTTAATTAAAATAAAATTTTAAACCATTAGCCTTAGAGGCTTTCGGCTCCCAGAGCTCACTGATATGTTTGTTACACAATTTCATTTAATATGTATGCATTTTCTCATTTGTTATTATAAAGTCATACGTCAAATGTTTTATTGTTATTATTTACCTAAGCTTGTTATTAATAAGGCACACACGCAAAGCAAAACATTCTCAGGCTCTTCTTGTAGAACTATTAAATTTCATTTATCAAAGCTCATAAACAGTAAAACAAATAGAAAGAGGGAGATAGTAAACATTTGTAGACAAAAAAGCAATGAAGTTGCTAAGCACAAACAATCTTGGAGTTACGTTAAAGCATAAAAATAGAAATAAATGCTTTTCGCTTCAGTTCCTTTCGTTTGCTTTGTGAAGGCATCTCAGTCAAATTCCACGGTGTTGGTTTTACAACAAAGCTGCATTAGTGTAAATGACTATGTGTGGGCTGATACAGCGAAACGATTTATCACAATATTAAACCAGAAAGCATTAAGCTACTAAATACGATTTTTATATAAGTATACACGTAAATATGTACATAAATAAATCGTACGAATTTATGTTTGCACGTATGCTTGCTTAAGTTATTGCTAAATTAGGTACAGAAATACGTTGGACAAGAGAGAAAATTTTCTTTCAAAGTAAATAATTTTGAGTTCGTATTAATATCGGCCAAATAACTAAAATAATATTTAAGGTCAATAAATATGTACAATAAAGTGGTCCAAAAAAATGTTTACGAATTATGGTTGTGACCACCTTCCGATTTTTTTTTTCTATGTATAAATATAGAGGATGCTCATGAAAGCATACCCTAGAATTATATTGTCCATATATTAACGAAACAATTGGCTAAGCAACCGAAACCATTTCAAATTTAAATTAGCTGAAAAAATACCACCTGCTTCAGTTGTCTTGGCAAAAATTGAAATTTTATATTTTTTAGCGAAAAATATCCATATAATATCATCTGAAGATGAATTCCATACAGACCTTTTAATACAGCCATATCGTTCTAAAACTAATAAGACCATATAACCGCGATATTTTACTTTTATAGCAACCTCTAATCGGAATGGTGGTCGTAAACAAGTTTCTAGAGGAGCGAGGCTCTCTAATATAAAGCTCCCTAAACCTGGCGCGAGGACTAGAACATGACTAATTGCAAGGTGCCAGGGAATGGAAAACCTCCGAGTGTACTTCTGGCATGAAAAAACCGCTTCTCAATCGAGATAAGAGCTCTCCTATATTTTTAGTAAGGCTAAATGACATCAGTGTGCAACATTTCCTGATGATCGATTAAGTGATTAGAGCGTAATAGAGTAACAAACAAATAAAGGCACTTTCGCTTAAATAACACCATGCGACAAAAATCTAACCTAACTAATAAATTTGGAAGGAAAAAATAATTAATTAATTTTTTCAAAAATAAATATTAGGAATTTTTAAGGATATTCAAGTATAAAATTTTAAAAAGACATCAATAGAGACATCAAGAGAGAAAAACTAAGAACACAATTTTACTATATTTGGTTCCTAGTTTAGTTATTTTTTATTTTTATTTTTTTTCTGTGTGTAAAATTTTCTTGCAGCAATTAAAATAGGAGATATACATACATATATATTTTCTTTTCTACTTATATACTGTGAAGCCTTGGCAAAGTGAATTTTACACAATATATGCAAAGTTTTGCTTAATTTTTTGGCTAATTTTTTATAAATATAATATACAAAAAAATAAAAATAACATATCTAAACTATGTACAAATCGCAGAAAAATTCAATAAATTTCCATAAAAATTTTCAAACAAATTTGTTTTAGAAAAAGTTGAATATCGCAGTAATGGAAGCTTCATTTTAGTATAACGAAATGCATTTTTAAGATAGCGCTGAATTACCGTTGATTTTTATTTCTATTTTTTATTTTATTTTTTAAGCTTATTAATTCATTAGAATAAAAAATAAAATCAATAAAAATTTTGAATTTTTTATTTTTATTATTATTACTTATTATTTTTATTTTTGTTGAAAATTTTTTTGAGAGTTAAAAATTTTAATTTTTTTTTTGAGTTTTGCACAAAATTTAAAAATTTGATTTTTATGTTTTTTGTTGTAGTATGAACTATATGTTTATGAAATATTTGCGAAAAGTAGATAAAATAAACCACTTTTTATACAATGTACAAAATTTTTTATGCCTAGGCTTTTGTGTTTGACTGTATTTTTTATTTACAAAAATGTGCATTCCATGAATGTATTTTATAAGGTCTTCTGCAAAAACGTTTTTTTTTTTAATTTAGAAAATAAAGAAATCAAACCAATTTCAATTTCAACTTAAATCAACTTTTTTTCTTTCACTTTCAGTTTCTTCGGAACGTAATCAAGCAAAACTCATTCAAGCACGAAACTGGAGATGTTTTCGCGAAACTCATAATGTATCCAAATTTTCATCCATCCAACAAACCAAAGTGAACAGAAGATGATTGCAAAACAAGTGAAATCGCATAAATTAAAATAATCAAATTGAAATTATCGAGATGATCAGCAGCACTGCTAAGTAATAATTTTACAATTATCACTTTTCATTTACACCTACTTAAGTTGTTAACTGCACTGCGTGCTTTTGCTGCGAGCGCAATTGTAATACATGTAAGCACGAACATAAGCCATATCTCAAGCAAATTGCCAACTAGTAGTTTGCTTTAAACGTACGCTTTCGTACCTAAATGATTACCATCGCGCATATGTATTCTTATATAAATATGTATTGTATGTAGCATGTACTTACGCGGTATGTGCAAATGCGTTTACTTGGCCTTTTGTGATTGCTGATAGATAAGACCACTAAAAGAAATCACCAATAATTCGTTCACTCAATGCAATTCGTCGTCATCGTCGTTGTCGCTCTCGTCATCGGTCGGTCAAGTAGCGCACATATGTATGGGGTGGCACATTACAAGTTACCTGCAGCGTAAGCAACAATAACAAAAGTGTAGTATACTTACATACATACATCAAGTGCTTGAGTGCGTGATTGGCATTGCTTTCAGACATACATACACACATCTGCATTGTGTTTTGTTTTGCTGTGTTTTTTTTGTGTGTGTGTGTGTTTTGTTGCATTGTTCTAGCTGTCAGCCCTGCTGCTGTACGGTTGGCTCTCTACACGCATTTTTCGCCATATTTGGCCTTTCGCACAAGATTATCGCGCGCACATCCTGGTGAATCGCAGCACTTTTGCTGATTGTATGGCATTACCATTTTAAATCAACTACACTGTTTTAGAGGTGAGTAAAAGCTTTTTTTATTGTTGATATTTTGTGTTGCAATTGTTGTGTGTAGATGCTAAATTTAATGTAAGTGTTGTAAAGTGGCAAAATTATAGTGATTTTCGTGAGTAATCTATTCTATCTGAAATAGGAAATGTAAAATTTGCAGCTACGTTGTGCCTGAATTATTTTCTGACATACATAAATTGAAGCATATAGAAAAGCATTTGATTTGTATGTAATTTTTTTTTTTTGTAGATTCAACGTTAAATCAGACTTAACATTTTTGACGTAGAATACGTCTTACCTTAAGGTATGGGGGCTATGTTCAAATGTTGTAGTTGTAATTTTTAGAGCTTCACAAAAACGCTTATTGCACGAGAACTAATAAAGCGATTTCAAAGAAAAGTGTGGCGTTTCAAAGATAAAATTCCAAACCTGTCGACAGATTCATTTTTGTA